>NC_066581.1:255278874-255431223 GCF_024323335.1 Lathyrus oleraceus
CCTTTGTAAAGAAATTTGATATCCTCCTTTAATAATCTATATACACTATCAAACCGAGTTGATTCATCTCCCATTCACCTTTGATCTGATTCACAACCAAAGTTGAATCTCCATAGACGTCAAGATATTTAATTCTGAGTCAATGGCTTCTTCAAGCCCCATAATGCAAGCTCCATACTCAGCCATATTGTTTGTACACTTGAAGGTCAATCTTGTGGTAAATGCAAAATGAGTTTCGTGAGGAGTAATAATCACTGCCCCAATGCCATTACCATACGAATTAACAACTCCATCAAATACCATTCCCCAAAGGGAACCAGGTTCTGGCCCTTCTTTAAGCAATGGTTCATCACAATCTTTCATCTTTAAGTACAAAATCTCTTCGTCAGAAAAATCATATTATATTGACTGATAATCTTCAATCGATTGGTGAGCCAAATGGTCAGCCAAGACACTACCTTTAATAGCTTTCTGAGATCGGTATTCAATATCATACTCAAATAACAACATCTGCAAACGGGCAATCCTCCTAGTTAAAGTAGGCTTCTCAAAAATGTACTTGATTGGATCCATTTTGAATATCAACCAAGTAGTATGGTTCAACATATACTGGAACATGCGCTTAGCAGCCCAAGCCAATACGCATCATGTCTTCTCAAGCATAGAATACCGAGTCTCACAGTTGGTGAACTTCTTACTGAGGTAGTAAATTGCATATTCTTTCTTCCCATATTCATCTTGCTGACCAAGAACACAACCCATACTTTCATCTAGCACAGTCAAATACATGATCAAAGGTCTTCCTTCAATAAGTGGGGATAAAATCGAAGGCTCAAGCAGATACACTTTGATTCTTGATGACAAGCCACATCTTGCACAATAAACTCAATGAAAACAAAACATATTTTTTAATTTGATTAGTGGTTAATCAATGAACATATAAACACAAAGGTCAAACATTAATAAAGAGGTGATTAATGATCCCTGCAAAAGAAAAACCTAGAGATGAGAGGGAGAGGGAGAAAAAGGTGTTATTGTTTGTATTCAAAGATGCCAATGGTATGTGGGATCTTAGGGTTAAAAATTAGGGTATGACACTAGCGTGATAGGTTGACTTTCATGCACCTGGGAAAGCTGACAGGCGCCGACATATTTAAGCGACGACTGTCATGGTCCCCGAGTTGGGTATTTCCCTGAGCATCGGCAGAGTGACAAGTTATGAGAGAGGGATGGCAATAGGTGGGGTAATGACCATCATCCTGGTGACAATTTGACCGGCATCCCTTGGAGTTTACTAGTTCTGAGAGGTTTACTCAATTTTTGAGTAGATTCTGATGTCGGTGACTGTTTATTTTTGTTTGTTGTTGTTTTGGTGAGTTTGGTGAGTTAATGAGTGATGTATTGAGTTGTCTTACATGTTTAGAGATGAGTCAAAAAGTAACCGAGTTGAGATTTAGAGTATGCTGGGTAACTCTAAAAATTACAAGTGAAAGAGTCATGAGCTGACTCTGTTGAGTACTGGTGTGAAATATTAGCTATCAGTGAGTCTTATATGAATAATGATATGATTATGTGTGTTATGTTGAGTTATAATTACATGGTATTTGGAATTATGGCGAGTTACCATTGTGTGGTGCGGTGCATTATGGTGAGGTATGTGGTTCGAATATGAACCGTTGGTGATGATTATTATATTGCATTGTTGTGGAATTTTATGCATCGTGTATATTAGAGATAGGTAATTGGTGACGATTGGTGATGGGACTTGTAGTGGCTCGAAAAATTATAGAGTCGCCATCATCCTTTATTTGTTCCTAAGGAACATGGAAATAATGATAAAACCTAAAGTTAAGGGAAAAGACTAAGGTTCAGGAGCCGGTTAAGTAAGGGGGAGGTGTTAGGCCCCCATCACCTCCATTTTACTTAATGAGATCCTCCTCTAATACTAGGGTTAGTGTGTATTTCTTAGGGAATGATAGTCTATGTTACTTATTATTTGCTTAAGTCATTTATTTACAAGGGATTAAATTATTATTCAAATAAAATGGTTTGATTAATACAGGAAGATAAAGAAAAAAGGTTTTGGTCATTGTACTCGCTAGAGTGCTATGACTCTATGTCTATGTACCTCCGTCTTTGATGAAGAATCAGAGCACCGTAGTTCTTCTAAAAAATGTTTGCTTGTTTATTTTATTTTATATATTGAAAAGATTCTCAATGCATCGGGGCAGAGAAGGTATTTGATTTGAAAATGCATCAATGTATAAGGACATAGGACCTAAGATTTAAATGTGTAGAGTTGATTTTAGTTAATTTGTTAATTGCAAAAATATTATAATTAATATAACTAGAAATTAAATTAGATGTTATATATATATATACATAATTAATTTAATGGGAAAAATATTAAACATAATTAATTAACAAAATAAAAATTAGTATTTATTTTGATTAAACTCTAATTAACCCTGATAACGTTTAAACGTTAACCCTAACATTAATCATGAAACTATCCTAATAAACCCTAATTATAAACCATGTTTTTTGTATTTTTGTATGTTTTTTATTTATTGATTAAAAATTAAATAAACCTTTAATTAATAAAAATCAATTATTAACTAATTTAATTAATTTTTAATTAATTTTTAATAATAAAAATAATTTAATGATATTATTTATTAAGAAAGTAAATTAAATAAAATGAAAAAAACGCAGGGGGTGTATTTTATATTGAATTAGCAATGGGCCAGGGACTAGGGGTGTGAAAAGAAAAGGGATAGAGGCCCATTTTTGTTGAGGCCCATATTGGGGGAGGAGTCCACGAAGGGAGAGAATCAACGGTTGACTCTCTCTGGACCTCCTGATCATGATCTAAGGGATCATATGGTGCGAAATTCAGGCCTTAAATGTTAGTTACTGGTCAGAGTATACAGAAAAAAGGATTATGATGCAAAGTCAACAAGGGAACATGGTACACATGTGTGCAAGTGGTCCAAGTGAGTCAATGAAATAGTTGGCTGAGGACCATCCACATAACCCTAACATGGATATATTTGCGAGAGGTACAAATAGAAAGTTCCTTCAGAGTTTTTCATTTCCTCCCCTCTATTCTCACTCTTCACTCAGCTTTCTCCCGTTCTCTCTCTATCTCTCTTCTAATTCGGCCACCTTCTAACCCAGACACCACCCTTAAAACCACTGACCCCTCCAGGTTTCCAATTGAGCTTCAACCGGAACTTATAAACCTTTGATCAGTGTTCATCCAAATGATTAACACCAATCCAGAAACCGATCACCACCGTAGCAAACCCCGTCTAACCTATATCTCCGGGTGAACTTCAACCGGGATCTTCAAACCTTCAAAACCCTCAACCCAGAAACTCTTTCAACCCAGATCCCTAACCTTGAAGCCTTAGAACCCTAACATAGGTTCAACATGAACCCTAACTCAACACCCATAAATGATGAACCCTAGGAACCTTAACCTTAACCCGGACCTAGAAACCTCTTAACATTGCCCAGAAACACACCAAACAACCCTTAAACCCTAAATCGGAACCCTCTTAACCCCAATCAAACATTCAAACACCAAATCAAATAACTAAATTTTTGAAACCCTAAGCCAACTTCTAAACAACAATCAAACACAATCACATATCTAATGGTTTAAAGAAATCCCCACCTTCCCTGCCGTGTCCAAATTAAGTTACATCCATTCGCTTCCTTCTGATTTGTCTAGTTTTTTTATTGTATCCTCTATATTCTCATTCTTTCTTCTTTTACGGGTTTCTCTGATTGATGATGAAGGTCCAGGCCGGAGCCACTTTAGGTTTCGATGTGAAACCTTAAGGATTCAGAAATTGGATCTTTAGTGAATGTGTTAGGGATTGCAACAACTTTTAAGGTTCAATTTTCCTGTCCTTCTTCTGAATTAGACTTAATATTTTATATATTTGATTAAGATTAGACTTTTAAGTTAGATTGATTATGTTTTGAAACTTAGGATTTGATTGGTTGTAATTATAAACTAGGGTTTCTGGTTTGATTGTATCTGGTCCAATTTTATTTGTAAATTGTGATCTGTAATGCACTTGAAATAAATTAATGGAAGTTTCTGATTGATTTGAAATTGCAGATTTTTTATTCACCATGTTTTCTCTTTGCACGTTGATCTATGGTTTTTACGATTGAATTAGGGATTGGGGATAAATTCTGGTCATGGACTTGGCCCGGTTCAATGGTGGATTTAGGTCAATATTCACCTAGTTGATTTGGACATTGGGTCATTCACTTGACCCAACTGAAGTGGACTTTGGGCTTGGCTCGGTCAGCCTCCTAACCAACTCATCAACAAAATAATAATATTATCTATATTTAAAAAAAAATGTTTGATAAAAATAATAATATAATTACAATATAAATTAGTCAATATTTACTTAATTATAAACTAATAAAAATTCAATTGGTTTTATAAATTAATATCTAATTAACTTAATTAAAAGTGACATACATAATTCTAAAAACAAAATATTATTTCAAAGTAACCATGCAATGTCCTAAAATTAACAGTTATCAAGATGTATTAGAAAAGTCAAAATGGTCCTCCTTTGACTTTTTTAGGTCATGGGGGTTGATCAAATGACTTACACGGGCTCTCGATATGTTAGTGATCTAAACCTTAGGTTAGGAGAAAGGTGGTCAAATTTTGGGGTACAACAACTGTCCCTATTTAACCAACTTAAACTGGGAGGATGATGACAATTAGTCTTTATCCTCTGGGGAGGAGATGATTAAATATATAGAGGGGCCCTAATTTTGACCTCGTACTTAGTAGCTTCTGGGAATGATAAAGGATTTAACAATGCTTGATGCTCTGCTGGTATCCAAACCAACCTATGATGGAACCCGATTCATACTTTGTCGATTAGTTTCAGCCTATCCGGGTGAAAATTGCATACGCTTTCCTATATCCGATCATGTTACAAAAATTGGGCAAGACTTTGACGATCCTCCAGTCGTTTCTTGATAAAACCCTAGTAGAACCCCTTTGATTAGTTTCATCCTATCCGAATGAAACTTACATACGATTCCTATGATTATCCGATCACGTTATGGAAATAGGGCAGGACTCTGACGATCCTACGGACGTTGCAATTCCTATGATCAACCGATCATTTGCCATCTTGGTAGGACTCTCACGATCCTCGAGTCTTTGTAATTCCTATGATCAACCGATTATTTGGAACCTTGGTAGGTCTCTGACGATCCTTCGGTCGTTGCATTTCCTATGATCAACCGATTATTTGGAATCTTAGCAGGACTCTGACGATCCTCTGGTCATTATATGTTGGAACCTTGTGTATTTGGTGGAACTTGTTCCATGTGCGGGATAGGTTGTTAAGCTATGGATATGAGAGATGAATACCTGCTCATTGGTTCATATTTATCATTCGTGATAATCGATCTACTGGATATGTTGAATTTGTTGGGGAAATCCTTTATTTAAAAGGCTACGTAGTATGTCACTTACTGAGGAAGTCCGATAAGTTTTCTTGGCTTGAGCAATTATACTGGTATTGATAGGGATTGGACTTCTAGGAACGGTCACAAATCCTATGTTATGTTATGTTATGTTATGCATTATCATATGGATGTATGTTTTTAATTGATGTATGTGTTTATGCATGATGCATTTTTGGTTATCGCGTCTTTTATGATATGTGAGATTGTGGGAATTGAGCTTTCTGTAATATTCTGACTCTCCAACCCCTTGAGATTTGGATTTGTCCATGGTCTGGGCCATGATGCTCTTGCTGCCTGAGAACATGTTAAAAGTAAGAAACTTTTGTGGTGATTAGATTGTGACTATTGATTTAAGGACCCCGTGTCTTGCTTGGGATGTAATGTGGGAAGGTTTATAATCCATTGATGTTTCAAAATCATAGTAAAACCTTTTCAAAAAGCTTTCTCTTTATGAGGCCCGATGTTTTAATGTTTTCTTCATAAATAATTGATATTTTGTAATCAAGTGTGAAGCTAGCGGAAATATACCTGAACATATCGCACGCTCGAACATACAACAGAGTCACCATCAAACTTTAATTATCCCCAAAGAGAATGGAAAACATCGATAAAACCAGGGGGAAAAGAGATATGTTCGGTAAGGAAGTCGATTATGCAAGGGGAAGGCATTAGCACCCCAAACATCCATTGTACTCCATGGGAACCGTTTTGATTGTTCTCGCTCGAATATGTGTTATATCTAAAGATTACTCGCTGAATAGTGAAGGGAAAGGAAGAGAAATAGATAAAGTGCTCGGTGAGGATTAGGGCCCTCATGCCTACGTATCCTCATAGTGCAATGAGGAATTCAGAGCTTCGTAGTTCATGGAACTAGAGGCAGGATGTGGAAAGAAGTGATCAAAGTGTGGTCTGAACCAAAGAGTAATGTTTTGAGATCCAACAGGGGTGAAACATGAACACAAGAGTAAAGTGGCTATTACCAGTATGTGGGCTAGTAGGACCGCCACTATAGGGTAAAGCCGAAAAGACGAAGAAATAGGTGTTTGGGCATAGTCCCAAACCTCTATTGGTTCAAAGGTGACGCAAGAAGGAGCACAAATAAGTAGTGTGTTTGGCTCAAAGAATAGGTATATCATATGGAGTGAAAGAAGGTAGAATACGAATGTATCATGGAGATGAACGAAATAAAGTGACCAAAGTCACAGAATTGAATACTTGGTAACAAGTGACTGGAGAAGTATTATTTAAGATCGAAAGGTGAAAGTGTATTGGAATCCATAAGAGAAATGAGATTCATACCATAGAGGTAAATAGCTTTAACCGATACGTGGACTAGTAGGCCACCACTATAAGGTGTTTAGCCAAAAAAGGAAGGAATTAAGTGTTTGAGCTTGTAGCCCAAACAACTCTAGGTAGAAACGGACTTTTCTTTAAGCGTCCTAAAAGGGTATGTATGGAATCCCAAAGAAAGTGTATTTCGATGTCAAAGGAATAATATGTCACTAGGTGAACGATTTATGATTGAAGGTAGAAAATGAAATAGTGAAAGATATGAATGATGCCCTAAGGAGAAGGAGGAATAATTAGAAGTATGCTCGCCAATGATTCGCATCTTCGTGCCTACGTATTCTCATTGTGCAATGAGAAAGTCAGAGCAATCGTAGTTCGGAACCACGAGAATAGAAAGAGAGACATACAATGATGAAGATTGTAATTTGTACCAATAGAATGGTATCAAAAGGTATTTGTCTAAGCGACAGGGGGCTCACAAGACAAACCCAAATTCAGAGATTGACTGCCATGAAACAAGGAGAGAGAGATATTTGTCTAAGCGACAGGGGATCACAAGACAAACACCAATTCAAGGAATGATTGCAGTACTGTATAGTACAAGGAATAGTGTATCACTGGATGGGGAACAAACAGTTCGAGATCAACGAAGGATAGTATCTTGGATCCAAGAAGGAAATAGACTCTGAATCGAAGAGCAAGGTAGGCATTTACCAATACGTGGACTAGTAAGACCTCCACTATAGGGTAAAGCCAAAAATAAAGGCTGAATTAAGTGTTTGGGCTCGGTCCTAAACAACTCTCGATTGAGGAGATGGATTGTCGTTAAGACATCCCAAAAGGATAGACAAGGAGTCCAAGGAGAAGTATGATTGATCTCGAAAAGATGGTATTGATAGAATGAATTAAGAATGATTGATTGATAAATAGGGGAGCAATAGATAAGGTAGCTCGCAAAGAATCCGAATTCTCTTGCCTATGTATCCTTATAGTGCAATAAGGAAATCAGATCTTTCGTAGTTCAGCCTACTAGGGCTGAAAACAAGGTAATTAAGGAGGCAAAAGAATGATGATTGAATGGTTAGAATTAAAATGAATAGAATGGAGAGGACTTGATAGTTATTTGATAAGAATTACACTAAATTCTATGAGTAAAGATGGATACAATAAGCAACGAGTCAAACGTCTCGCACCCAAAGGTATCCAAAATGAGTGTAGGAAAGCTCCCGTCTCATTCCTTCTTTACTACTTAAGGCTCGTGGCATGTAATTATTATCCTAGATTTCAATTAGAAAGAGGAGAATATATGTTGTTCTTGTGTTGATGAAGACCTTATCAATTGTTTGATTTGAGTTGCACTAAAGTCTATGAATAGAGGTGAATACGATAAGCGTTGGGTCATTCGTCCCATACCCAAAGATATTCAGAATGGGGGTAGGAATTCTCCAGTCCCATTCCTTTTCCATTGCTTAAAGCTCGTGTCGTACAACTTGATTCATGATTGATAAGTTGTTGATGTAGTCCTTTTGCATGATTCTTTGTGAAGAGAGAGAGAGAGACTCGTCAATTGTGTGATTAGGATTATGCTAAAGTCTATGAATAGAGGTGAATACGATGGGTGTTGGGTCATTCGTCCCATACACTAAGATACTCATAATGGGGGTAGGAATTCTCCAATCCCACTCCCTCTCTATTTCTTAAGGCTCATGCCACACAATTCTAACTTTGATTTAACAAGCTCTTGAAGTTTCCACCTTTGAAACATTTGCATAATCCGCTGGTTGGTATGACTGAGGATGCCTTGATCGAGAATCTGACTTGAGGCTTCATGCTCCACTGCTTAGAGAAAAAGTCTCATTAAGTGACCAAGGGTCTTTTGGTCACTCAATTAGACTGTGGGATTATACAAGTTCAAAGGATTTAATTAATCAAAATTGCTTTTGATCAATTTGAATCATGGGTTTGATTTGATTGGAGAAACTAGGTTAACACATAATCTAATGTTTAGAATTGAATTAGATTATCCTAAGGGATCATTTTAAGACTTTTGGATTAAAATTCTATGTTAAATTCTATTCCTAAAGGAGCATGTGATCGTATGGGTAAAAATGTCCAAAATTACCCCTAAAGGGTAAAATGCTCTTTTGACAATTTTATGGTTATTGAATCAAGAATTCTAATCATGAAAATTCTAGTTAAGCTCGATTAAATTCTAAACTACTTTATTGCTAAAAATGTTATTAGGTGCTAAAATCTTCCAAATTCTAAAAAGGTTAATACTCCTAAAAATTCCTATTCAAACCTAACAATATTTCTAATATTTTGGAAATCCTAATTAACTCCTAATTGGTCTAATTAGTCTAAATTCTAACAATCAAAATTATCTAATCAACAAAACAAATAAAATAGAATGGGCCTTTGCAAAACAGGGGGTATAGGCTTGGTTTGGATGTGTGCTGGAAAAAAAGGGCAAGATAGGGTCTAACTACATGGGCTTCAGTTGCCAAAGCCCAATGTTGAGCAAGCTCTTTTCAGCCAGGGGGTGCAGCAGGGAATATGGGGTGAGAGAGTATTTCACTTTGGGCTTGGATGAACCAAGACCAAACTAGGATTAAGCCCAAAGATTGGTATCTGACTTTGAAAAGTCAGCAGGATTTAAATATGTTCGCGCGCCTTTCATTGCAGCACCAGCACCGGAGCTCCACCGCGGGCCACCGTGCCGGAAATCGCTTCCGATGGCGGTGGCAGCCAAAGCTAAAAAGGATATATCTCCGGTTTCGTCTTGACATAATGATCACAAATCCAACCTCTAAACTCCCTAATTTTTGTCCTAGATCCAAAACAGATGTCAATCTCTCAAGAATCCTAAAAAGTCAGATCTGAAATACACCTCTCTGAACAAGATTCGAATTTCCTCATGATAGGGGTTTGCAACAACATGGTGGAAGGTTCAGCATAGCAACCAGAATGCAATGGAATGATGAAAAATAGACCTACCTCCGAAGCTGAGACTTGCTCCTGTGAGTGTTGATCAGAGAAGATGAAGACGAAAAATCACTTGTACAAACAGGTACGGTATTGCCTTTACTTCCTCCTAATTTACTTTTTCTCCAATTCTTCTTCTTCCAAAAAAATTGTAGTGTGATGAGGTTTAGCTCATTCTTCTTAAAGATTCAATGTGAAGCTTCAATGGATTTTTACAAATTGAGCTTTGAGTGTGAGAGGGAGAGGATACAGAGAGAATGATTGCAGAGGATTGAAGGTGATGATTGCAAAAAAGGTGAAGTCCCTGAAATGATGATGAAGATGTAGATTTATAGTGATTAGGCTTGGGATTAATGTGGCTTGGAGCTCAGGTTTGGAGTTAGCTAGGTGAGGTCTGGAGTTAGTTGATTTGAACTCAGTGCGTTACTCACTGAGTCAGTTTGTTATGGCCTTGAAAGTTGTTATGACAGTTGGTTGGTTAAATTATTAGAATGTGTTCAAATGATTGCTTATGACTGGCTACTACAGGTTAAAACTTGAATGAAATTAGGCTTTAAGGGGGACTAATGACCTGCTATTTATTTGGCTTAGGTGTGGATGGCTGACAACTGTAGGTAAATGAAAATTCAAGTGTGATGCTATGACATGTTGAACCTTCTGTGAGCCAAACTCTGCTATGGGTTCTGCTATTCCTTTGTTTTGCTATGCATTGTCAACTGATAGTTGTTTGTGAATTTTGTTGCACTTGTTTTGCTGCAGATTTACTGTGTTCACAATGTGCTTGGTTGGAGCTTTATTTGAAGTTTCATCGAGTGCTTGTATCGAGACCTGTTGTGACATGAATGAGGTTATGCAGGATGCTTCAGCTGACTCATGGTCTTTTTTCTGGTGTTCATACAGGTGTGCATTTTTCTTGAATTGCAAGCCTTGGCTATCTTCGATAACAGGAGTTTATGTTCATCCAACAAGTCCAACTCTCATAGCAGTGTAACCAAGCCTCATGTGCAACTCACCCAAGTGTTAAACCTGAATTGTCCATCTGCAAAAATTCCTGTAAAACCAACTATCAGTCGACTCAAATAGGGAATGAGTCGACTCAAACAGAGTTTATTCCAGGGTTGAGTCAACCTGGGAGTCGACCTGCTCGGACCCGCGGTGAAATGGTTCAAAGGAAAACAGAAAATGACTCGACGTAAGGAGTGGGTGAGTCGACTCAAACAGGTTTCCCAAAATTGGATCGACCGGTGACTCGACCTGTTCGGACCCGAAGGTAACATGGTTCAAACAAAAATGGAAGATGAGTCAACGCAAGGATTGGGTGAGTCAACTCAACCAGATTTTCCAGAATTGGGTCGACCTGTGAGTCGACTTGTTCAGACCCGAAGGTTTTGCGTCGAGTCATGAGTTGACTCACAGAGCTAAAACTTCCAAAAAATGAGTTTTGGCAATGTATTATACCTTTTTGCACCTTTTTTGTATGTAATGAATATTTTAGGGACGAAAATGAATGAAATTGGCCGATTGAATGAAAATGAATTGTCTTAATACATGAGCATGATCATAAACTCAAACCCAAGATCTATAACTGACACATAAAAGCGAGAAAAGTGAACCTACGAACCCAAGCAATAGTGGCATGACAATGATTGGGTGAATGAATGAAGGTGGATGAAAATTATGAGACCAAGGACTTGGATTATGACTAATAGACTCAAGTACCAGGGGGACAAAATGAATGGACCAAGCACAGGAGGCTGAGCGGAATACACATTGAGTGAAAGATCATATGGGCTTAGGGTTAGGAGCCACCATTAGGGTTTTTGTGCCTTGAGGAATGCCATCTTGAATATATGTCTCAAAGATCAAGAGATTGGGGTTCCAGAGGAAAATTCAAGCCTTGATTAAGGTTTTATGACGCATAGCTTTCAATCCTGGTCTTTGAATAAATCAAGATACTTCTCAAACAAAGCCAAAGCTCCATGATCCCCATCCTTAGGAGATTGTGGTTTTGGAGGCCTCTGAGCCTTGGCGCAAGTCCAAACCAAGCATTTCTAGTTATTGTACATATAAACCACAACCCTACAAGTCGGGCACTTGGAACCCATGATAATGAATGGTACTTATGCATGAGTTATTAATGTATGCAATTAAACCCTAGTCAAATGGTTAGATGGAGATATGAAGAAAAGGGGAGGGAAAATTTTGGGGTACTACAAAATGGAAAAAATGAAGAAAAAAAAAATAAGGCTAAAAAAAACAACGTTGTTTATTGAAAATTTTACCCGTAAATGGGTGATAATACATAAAGAAGAAAATCCCATAAGGGGAGATTATTGAAAAAATGAAAGATGTAAAAAAAGGCAATAAAAACAGATTACTTTATGTTCCTACTGAATTCAACATACGATATTATCCCTACGTCTTTAAGGTCACGATACTTTGCTTCTGAAGACGATGATTGAATTGATTGCTCCCATCAGAATCCATCTTGTAATAAGGCCTAAGTATTGCAGTCAAATTCCTTTTGGATATCCCTAATTTTTACCTGGACTTCTCTTTCAAGTCTTAGTCCATCGGGATGATATACCCCCTTTTGCCTAAGCCTCCATTTTGGGGTTTTCGACTTATCATGTTTTATCCTTTTTTTCTAGGCATAGTATTTCTTTACTGCGTCGGAGTTCACAGGTCGTGGCAACTCCGCTCCATCCATGGTTGTGAGAATTAAGGTTCCTCCAAAGAAGGTCATTTTATGGATGGGTAGGATTTTCCTGAGCACTAGGTTGCCTTCTTCGAATAGACGAGGATGAACTTTCTTGTTGAATGCTTTATTCAACCTTTGCTAATATAAATGTTCGTGACATATCGCAGCCACGCACTTCTCTTCTATGAGGTTCAATTGATTGAATCTTGTTTATACCCATTATGCCTCTTCCGATTTTTTCTCCATCGAGACTCTCAAATAGGGGATCTCGCTTTGATAGGGAGTACCTCTTCAGTTCCATATACAAAAGAGAAGTGGGTTGGTCCCATCAAAGTGCTAATTGATGTTCTATAGCCATGTAGGGAGAATTGTAGGATCTTGTGCCAATATTTGTAGGTTTTTACCATATTCTGGATAACCTTTTTGATACTTTTGTTAGCCCCCTCTATTGCACCGATCATCTTTGGCCTGTAGGGTGATAAGTTATGGTGTTCAACTTTGAAACTTTCACATGACGTGTCTAGTACTTTATTGTTCAAATTCAACCCATTATTAGTAATGATCTTATTAGGAATGTCGTAGAGATAAATAATCTCTTTCTTGAAGAACTGTTTGATCAGTTGTCTCGTCATGTTGGTGTGAGAAGCAACTTCTACCCACTTGGTGAAGTAATCGATCGCAACTAGAATGAATCGGTGTCCATTCGTAGCTTTTGGCTCGATCACCCTGATTATGTCTATACCCCACATGGAGAAAGGCCATGGAGCATTCAGGACATTCAAGGGAGTTGGTGGAACGTGTACTTTATCTACACATATCTGATAGTTATGACACTTCTTGATGTATTTAAAGAAATTAGACTCCATAATCAACTAGTAATACCCTCCTCTGAAAATTTTCTTAGCCATGGTGTGTTTGTTGGCATTAGTGTCAAAGGATCCTTAGTGAATCTCCTTGATAAGCATGTTTTCTTCATATTCATTCATGCATATGAGCAAGACCGTGTCGTGATTTATTTTGTAAAGTACATCTCCATTGAGGAAGAATTCAAATGCCAATCTTCTGTGTGTTTTTTATTCTGGATTGAAGCATTTGACGGGTTCCTGTTTCTATATAGGAACTGTTTAATGTCGTAAATCAAAGGTTTATTATCCATTTCCGCTTTTATTTCTATGCAATATACTGGCTCATCCAAACATTGAATCCTTATAGAAGGTGCTTCCTTGTACAACTTGACTTTGAACATGGATGATAAAGTAGCTAGGGAGTCCACTAGTTGATTCTCTTCTCGAGGAATATAATGGAAAGTAATCTCATTAAACAAATGACCATTTTTCGGACGTGGTCTCGATACTGAATTAGCTTAGCATTATGTGTTCAGCACTCCCCTTTGATTTAATTGATGATGAGAGCAGATTCTCCGTATACTTATAAGATCTTGATTATTAAGTCAATGGCTTCATCGAGTCCTATGATGCATGCCTCATACTCTTCCATGTTATTAGTACAAGTGAAACATAATCTAGTTGTAAATGGAATGTGGTAACCTGTTGGAAACGTTATGACAACCTCGATCCCATGTCCTTCTGCGTTCGAGGCACCGTCAAATATGAGTTTCCATCATGATCCTAGTTCAGGTCTTTCGTCGGGACGTAAAGTCTCACAATCCCTTATCATCATAATATCTTCATCGGGGAAGTCAAACCGTATAGGTTGATAATCTTCCATTGGTTGGTGAACGAGATAATTTGCTAACACACTTCCTTTGATAGCTTTTTGTGTGACGTATTGGATGTCGTACTCAGTCAATAAGATATGCCACTGGGATATTCTTCCAGTTACTATAGGTTTTTCAAAAATATATTTGATAGGATCCAACCTGGATATTAGAAAGGTAGTATGAGACACCATGTATTGCCTTAGACATCAAGTAGCACATACTAGAGTCCAACAAGTTTTCTCCAAGAGCGAATATCGGGATTCATAATTAGTGAATTTCTTGCTCAAGTAGCAGACTGCATGTTCTTTTCTTCCGGTCTCATCTTGTTGCCCCAGCGCACATCCCATAGAACCGTCAAGTACCGTTAAGTACATTATAAGTGGTCGTCCTGGAACTGGTGGTGTCAATATAGGTGGTTCTTGCAAATATTCTTTGATTTTGTCTAAGGCTTTTTGACAATATTCATTCCACTCGATGGTTTGATCTTTCTTGATCAACTTAAAGATTAGTTCACAGGTGGTTGTGAGATAAACCAAACAATCTAGTTTAATCTTCCCAAGAATCTGCGTGCCTTTTTTTCTGTCCTTGAAGCTAGAATATCCTTGATGGCTCTGACTTTTTCATGTTCAAATTCGATTCTTCTCTGGATGACTATGAACCCCAATAATTTTCCTGATTTGACTCCAAAAGTGCATTTTGCAGGATTCAGACATAACTTGAACTTCCTTAGATGATCAAACATCTTTTGCAGGTTAACTATACGATCTTCTTCAATCTGTGATTTTGCAATCATATCATCAATATAAACCTCTACCTCCTTATGAATCATATCATGGAAGAGAGTCACCATTACCCTTTGGTACGTCGCCCCAACATTCTTCAATTCGAAAGGAGTTACCTTGTAACAGAAGGTTCCCCCAGGAGTGATAAATGTGGTCTTCTCCATGTCAGTGAGAGCCATTTTTATTTTATTATAACTAGAGTATTTATCCATGAATGAAAAGATCGAGAATTAAGCGATGTTATATACCAATACATCAATGTGTGGTAGAGGGAAATCCTCTTTAGAGCTTGCTCTATTCAGATCTTTGTAGTCTACACACATTCTGACTTTTCTGTCTTTCTTTGGGACTGGTACGATGTTAGCAACATATTGTGGATACTTTGTAACGACTAAGAATCCTGCGTCGATCTGCTTTATGACTTCCTCTTTAATTTTTAGCAACATATCTGGTCTAGTCCTTCTCATTTTCTTCTTGACTGGTGGACACTCTGGTTTGACCGGTAGCTTGTGTACGACAATGTCAGTGTCTAGTCCTGACATATCTTGATATGACCAAGCAAACACATATGCATACTCATGTAAAAGCTCGACCAATCTTTCTTTGTTTTTATCATTTAAGGTAGCGCCGACCTTAACCTCTTTCATGTTTTCTTCGGTTCTCAAATTGATCACATCCACTAGTTCCTGATGAGGTTAAATCTCTTTACCCTCTTGTTTCAACAGTATGGCTAATTCTTCAAGAAGCTTGCAATCTTCCTTATCGCCTTCTTCCACTTGGTTAAACGGGAATTCGAGGTTGTAAGGGATTATAGTAGTGTTGTTTTCAATAGGTTCATTTATTAATCTGCACTTGGAAGATTTTTCTTATTATTTTTTTTTGGAATGATGTGACAAGAATGAGAGTGTATGCGAGATTTATTGCCATTTTTTTCGAAAAAGAAAACTTAAAATGAGAGGAAAAAAGATCTAAATGGAAACAAAATGCAATTTTATTCATAAATAAATTTTTAAAATAAATGGGGGGCTCAATAAAGCTTGTCCATTTGTCTTGGGCAAGGCAGAAGACTTATTATTATGTCAAACAAAATAGTAAATTACTTCGAAACGAAAATCATCTCAGTAATCTCGATGACCTTCTAATTGTTGAGAGAGGTATCTCGATGACCTTCTCATCTTCTTCTTCAATTATAGCCACACGATCTTCGTTTTTGTACCCAGCATTGTGGGAAGTGTCTTGGAGAGTATGGGACTTCCTTTGATTGGTCTTTTGAGACCCTAATTTATCCGGTTTGTAACCTAGACCGAATCGATTATTTTTCTCTGATATCTCCGACAGCTTTCCCTAGCCTAATGCATCTCTACCTTTAACTAGGTCTATCATTTTCTCCCATGGCAAGGCTGAATTTTCTTCCTTGGGAACATCTCTTCTTCGAATGACTACTGCAATCTTCAAAGCTTGGAAAGGTATCTCCAATGATTCTCCATCTGCCTCCATGTATCTGAATGATGATAGGTGACTAACGAACATGTCTTCCTCCTCTTTGATGATTATCAGTTTGTCATCTACTATGAACTTCAACCTTTGGTGAAGAGTGAAGGTAACGACTCCCGCTGCATGGATCCAAGGTCATCTTAGAAGACAATTGTATGATGGGTTAATGTTCATCACTTGGAAGATAATTAAAAATGTGTGTGGCCCCACCATTATTGGTAGGTTAACTTCTTCAATCACCATTCTCTTCGAGCAATCAAAAGCTCTGACTACTAATGTGCTAGCTTTCATGGACGTTCTTACAGTTTTCAGCTTCCCAAGAGTACTCTTAGGCATGACATTCAGAGATGAGTCTGTATCCACTAATACCCTTAAGATAAGGCTATCCTAGCACTTGACTGATATATACAGGGCCTTCTTATGGCCATGTCCTTCTGGCGGTAATTCATCATTGTTGAACCCCAAGCAGCTGTTAGCAGTGATGTTAGCCACTACTTCATCAAATTGGTTCACGGTTATACCATGGGTAACATGTGCCTCATTAAATATCTTCAATAGAGCTCCTCTATGAGCCTCATAACTTAACAGGAGAGACAGTATAGAAATTTTAGAAGGCATATAGTTTAGCTGGTCCACCACCTTATAATCACTCTTCCTAATCAGCCTCAAGAATTCTTCAGCTTCTTCTAGGGGCACACCCTTCTTAGAAGATCCTTTCCCTGAGCCTACCACTTATTTTCCTTTTAAATTTCCAGGAGTATTATTCTTTGGTGGTTTCTCGAGAGTGAATACTCTTCCACTCCGAGTCATACCTCCAACGCCAGTTATGTCAGTGACTGTTGGTTCAAGCACTAGAGGCTTCTCTCCCACATATGTTATAGTGGTATAATTCTAGGGTACGAACTTAGTAATTTTATAAGGAAGTGGTGATAGAACAAGGAAGACAATAGGGTCTTCTGATTTTTCCGGTATCTGAACTAGCTAGAATTTGGAATGGTATCGAAACTGGTATCTGAATCGGTGTCTAAGAAGACATGAGTATATATATCTCTGGAATGAGGCATACGCCTCTCTTCTTTGATAGGGAATCTCAAAAGGTATATGCCCTTGAGATTCTATAGTTGAAACTTCCTTTATCTTCCTTGAGTATCCAATTTGAACCAAACCTTGGTTCATCATTTTTTAGAGACACCCCTTCATCTTTTCACACTTGTCTGGATTAGACAGACAAACCTTGCAATCTGCATCTAACTCTTCAAATAACTCGTAGCCAATCAATATTTCATATATTATAGACATATGGATTTTTAATTGGTCCACCCTCTGGATTAAGACATTATCTTCTAATTTTTCAATGGCACTGATAGTTGGGCCATCTTCTCCTGGCATTGGATTATTCTTGACGTTCGGATTTTCGGCAGCAAAAGAAATAACCTTACGGTCGAGCAAGTCTTGTACCTTAAAATTGAGAGCCAAGCACTTCTCGGTAGTATACCCTGGTGAACCATCATGAAAAATCACATCTAGTGTTTGCATCATATTCACGAGGAGGGAGTGTAGGAGGGGGTGCAAGAGGTCTAGTCTCCACCAACCCTCTTTGCAGTAAGTAAGGTAGGATCTGACTGTACGTCATGGGTATAGGGTCAAAGTCCTCCCTAGGCCTTTGCTGATCCCTTTGGGGATACCCATTCTGTTGTTGATTCTACATAGGTGGTACCCTGGGCTTTTGAGCTTGAGGCTTAAAGTATGCTTGTTGTAGGTACTGATTAGGATTTACCATAGCCACATAAGGATTATAAGGCATATGGAAATGCCCATCACTAGTAACAACATTGGTATCACCCTTCTTTGAATTATTCTTGTTAGAATACCTTTTATTGTTGTTTTGACCAGAAGATGATTTTCTGATCTTACCATTTTTCAACCCATTCTCGATTCTTTCCCCCAATTATCACCAGATCAGCAAAACATGTTGATACTAATCCTATCATCTTTTTATAGTACATACCTTGTAAAGTGACTATGAACATATCCACTAATTCACTCTCCAAAAATGGAGGTTTTACACGGGAGGCCAGTTCCCCCTATCTTTGAGCGTACTCCTTGAATGATTTGTTCTCCTTTTTTATAGATTCTGTAATTGCATGTGATTGGGGGCCATGTACAAGTTATACTTGTATTGCTTTAGAAAGGCATTATACAGGTCTTCCCAAGTCTTGACATGGGTTTTTCCAACTGCATGTACCAATATAAGGATTCCCCACTTAGACTATCTTGGAAACTATGCATCATTAATTTCTCATTTGCCGCATAGGCATCCATTTTCCTTACGAACATTCTGAGATGGTTCTTGAGGCAACTAGAGCCCTTGTACTTCTCAAACTCAGGAATTTTAATCTTTGGAGGTATAACCACATCTGGTACTAAGCACATCCCCATAACATCGACTCTGAAGGCGTTGAAACCTTCAACTACCTTCAACCGTTCCTCCAACATCTTATATTTATCATTAACCCTTGGTTCCCCAATAAGGGCGGCAAGGTGAGCAGCTAGTTTACTTTCTTGAACCATACCTATATGGTCTTCATCCTCATATTATTGGCTTAGGTCCATGTATTTGTCTTGTGGAACCGGTATTTGTACGGGGTGAGGTGCCCCACTCTGAACAAAAATCGGGATAGACCTTTCAGTATGAAGGGTGTTATTTTTTGGTGAAGTGATATTAGCTTCAGCCCCTTGGATATCATATATGAATCCTTGTAGTGGTCCCTTTACCGAGTCTATATTCTCCCTTAGTGCAACTTGATTTTGTTCGATTTGCTTGATGGTCTTCTTTTGGAGAGCCCAAGTTTAGTAAAGTGGTCGGAGAGTCAGATTATCTTGAGCAATGATTATGAGAAAATAGGGGAGAAAATTATTTTTGTTTCTTTTTATGCATGTGTATGTATGAATGAATGCATGAGTATGCAAAAAAATATTTTTAGAGGAATATTAACCATTCCTTAATTGTAAACAAGATAAAGATAATAGAAGTTCAAAATACTTTATTTATTCCATAATTCAAAAGAAACGGTAACAAGAAAAACCCAACAATTGTTCATAACTTGTAGTAATGGAAACACTCAAGATTGAAAACTCATTGCAAGTAAAAACTTATAACATTTTTACTTAATCATATTCCTATGTTCTTCCATCATGTAACGACACATCTTGAGGAAGTCACAGATCTTCTTTTAAGAGAGTGAGACCAAGTATTGGGCCCACTTGTGTCCATTCATTCCTTCAACAACAGTTATATCCTTAAATAATTAACAAATAAGTCATTTATAAAGTAAGGAAGCACAATATAAGAACATGCCTCCCCTCTTTGTTTACCTTTGATAGAGAGTATGCTAGACATCAGTAAGGAGAGAAGGTACAGGATCTTCAGCCCCAAATTTTACAGCCAAAAATAGATTGATGGTTGTATAATCCATGAAGTCTTTTTCAGTGGGAACACGTATTAATCCGAAGGTAAGGAGGATCATATTATTGTCCAAGGCATCCCATTGTAGGGAAGTTACAAAGACATCAGCCCTTTTATCTAGATACTCTCTTAGGAAGCCCTTAAAGTCTCCACAAACCCTTAAGCTGGCTTACAAGTCAGTGCCATGGATGCTAAGGTGATAAGCCATTTCTTCCACTATAGGATGATACCCTATCATTTTGAAAGGACCCTTTGTGGGTTTAGAAATCTCTAATATCTTGATAAACTCTTCAAGAGTCTGAGCCAATTGGAAATCTTGAAACTAGAAACACCTAAGTGTTGGGTAAAAGATTTGTGCTAGAGCAGCCAAGGCCTCCTTTTGCATAGGGACACTCAAGAGGTCCAAGACTTTTCCATATTTGTAATTCAGAGAGTTCCTCATACCTTTGATCAAGCTCATGGCATAGTTCCTCGGGCTATCTATTTTAGATTCCCTTACCTTAAACTGAAGGGTTTTCCTTTTACCGAATTCCATTAAAATTAGAGTGCTTAACAACATATGATTAAGATTCTTGGAATGGTGGAACGCAAAAAAGATTTTAATGAGAATGATGATATGATATCTTTTTGAAGTTTTTTTAGATAGGTAAGGGTAATATGCAAGTATGACCTAGTTTAGGGAGTCTTCTTATGATAGGTGTCGCTCCCTGGACTTCCCGAATCCAAGTACAAACGCGAAAAAGAGTGGCGAGGAAAAAGAGTAGAGTCGCCAGCTATGTACTTTTATCCCAAGAGGAGGGAAAGGTAGTACTGCATGACCAAGAGGGAACGGATAAAACAAAGTCTCGAACCAAAGAAAACTGAGTAAGGGGGCCGGTTACGTGAAGGGAAGGTTATCGCACCCCTTCACGTCTGTGGTACTCCACAGGATCCACGCTTGCTATTTATGTCTAAAGTCTGTGTATAAAAAGTCCTATATGCGATGCGAAAGAGAGAAAATCAAAGTACGGAAAAGAAAGAGTTATTGCTCGCACAGGCCCTACCCTGCTGCATACGTATCTCAAGAAGGATTGAGAATCAGAGCACCGTAGCTCGGTTAACCTATTTTTGTTTGTTTTGTGTTTTTTAGATGAACGGCGTTACTACGCAATCTACCGGATGCTCGACCTTGGGAGACTTACTCACCTGTATTAGAAGGAGTTAACGTGTTCTTAAGAAAAGAAAATTAAAGAGCTTGTTTGTGTTTTAGGAATGCTCATGCAAAAAGGAAGTCCTAGACGAAGGAACCGTGCTACCTTAATTAACATGCAAACGAGAGACTATACGAAGCCTAGCAGTCCTATGGGGAGACGATCACACCACACAAAAACATATAGCATAAAGTAAACGCACAAACAAGGGGGCTCAAACATACATGGGTAAGGCTTTAGTCAAGAGGGGTCATATCAACCTCGACAAACAAGCCATGGAAAGGTAATCAAATGGGCTCTTAACCAACTGACATTGAACGTCAGGGTGAGCAGATCAAAAGGGTAATGAGGATAAGACCTCATAGCTCTTAACCCTGGGCAGGGTGAGCTCATGACAAAGCGTGGGGGTTCAGAAAGATGGAACCCTCTCCACTGACTGACCGGACAAAAGATCTTGGGCTTTTGCTCTGAAGCATCGACACGTAGTGCGAGCATAAAGAACGACACACTGAATAACGGGGGATTGACTACTAATCCCTTTTAGCACTGGTGCCTCCTCTTGGAGGTCTTTGGGCACAAAAGTAAACACACAAAAACATTGCCTCCTATCGAGGTCTTCCAGCTAAGAAAGCGGTAAAATGCTGGAAAGATATAAAAGGGATCAAGAGATCTACCACACGGATAAAGATCCGAAGTAACAACAACTAAAGAAACAAGAAACCCAGAGATCTTTCAAGCTAGCACCATCAAAGAAAGCGAGTCAGCAAAGCAATCAGAATAAATCTCCAAATGGTATCCCACAAATAAAGTGGAATACCAAGCAAGCTATCTCTTCAAGAGTCATGTGAGCCCTCACAAAAACTCAACAAACAAGTTAGAATAACAAGATGGGGTGCAATCAAGAGTTGCACCAAACAGAAGAATCATAGCAACAACAGTATCAGGTAAACAGTGCACGGATGCAATAGAAAGCATGTCATAACAAAGCATGAATGATGAAAGGAGGATACAATAGCACCAAGTCAGAAGTGACATCAATTCAATATGTGTCTCAAGAACTCAACTCAACAATATCAAAGCAAAATCACTAAACACCCAAAGATGCATCAAAGTCAAACAAGTCAACGTACAAGTTCAAAGTGCTTCAACTTCAACAATGAGTCATAAACAGTTAAGGCATGAAGCAAGGGTCAAGGATTAGACAATTAAGCACACAAACAGAACCAAATGGCTTCTAAAATATCAAAAACAAAAGTCATTTAAACCCAACTTAGCAAAGTGGAAGTCAATCATGTCCAAAGCACCTCAAAATGCGACAAAAGCATTATAGACAAGTTCATGCAATTATGTGTCAAGATGAAGTGAACATGGCAGCAAGGTATGCACATCATAAGCATGTCAAATGAGCTATGTAATCAATATGCAAACCTCCAAGTTCATATCATAAGCATAGAATCACTTTTGAATCAAAATCAAACAAAGTGTATCATGAAACTCTAATGCGTCTTCCATGCACAAATGAATGCAAAAAGGAGCTCATTATGAATAAATGCACAAAGACTTGATAGAAGCATCATATAACAGGGGAGAACACATGTGCAAAGGCACCAAACCAGAATCAAAGTGTAACCACATGAATCATGCTATTAAAGTTCACAAAAGTTCGCAAAAACAACCAAGGATAGGAGGCCTAAACCTCTTGTCAAACAAATGCATCAAAAGGGTATCAAAACTCAAAGTCAGGGGGCAAGGATCCACACATCAAGACATGACATACATACTAAAACATTTGCAAAAGGATTGGTTTCAACACTCAAAGGAAGTGGCACAAATGCCTCATGCTAAGCAAGCATCAAAATAGGGACTAAAATGCAAACATCAACTTCAAAAATCCAAATCAAACTGAAAATGCATCCTAAATTCATGAGAATTTAACCCAAGGTTCCACTATGCATATATAAACATCATGCAAAAACTCAGGAGCATCCAGATTCATTTGATATGAAAACAAAAATCGAGAAATTGAGAATGCAAAAACACGTCCAAAAACGCAACATTTAAATTCATGTGTCAAACCTTAGCAAAATGACATAGAAAATAATCAAACCAGTTACCATATCTTAGTATCATGTATGAGGATGGTGTGTGCAAAAGCTTGGGTCAGAATGGTTAAAATATCGGATTTCATGAAGGTTTGAATGCAAATGGTCAAAAATGCACATAAATGAATCAGAAATTCATATTAAATTCCATGTTTCATGAAATAATTGGGCAATGGTACCATAAAATCAAGGACTCATCAGGGATCACTCACAAAACATTTCAGAATTTTTTAAGTATTTTTGCTATTTTTAAAAAATAAAATAAAACAGGGTGAAATATGTACATGGCATGTGACACATATGCAACAAAATCAATTGGTCACACAAGTCACTTAAGTGACTAATAAAAATAAATAAAAACAAAAATCAGAAAAAACGTGGGCCTTTGGATCAAAATAGAAGTCAAATAAAGTCAAAGCGATCCAACGGCCATGGGATCGTCTTCTTCCTCAAGTAAATCAGGCCGTGAAAACTCCCAGACTTGGATAAAAGCATAGCTAGCAATTACTCGCTAGGCGAGCACCCAACGAGCAGGTTAGCGAGCAATTCCAGTAGCAACATCATCAAGGCTCGCTGGAGCGAAGGAGGAAGCGTGGGCTTCGTCTAGCGAAGGATTGCTCGCCTAGCGAGCATTACAGTTCAGGAAGTTTCTTTTGGGCGCAGATGACTCTGGTGGCTTATTTTGGGACTCGTTAGGCGAACCATTCTGCTCGCCTAGCGAGCATGACAGCTCAAGAACATCTTTCCAAATTCGGTAACCTGTGCACTGGACCTTTGTTCCTTCAAGATTAATGTTTTGAATGATGAATAGACCCCATTTGAACATGTTGGAAGTATCTCAAGCCATTCCCTAGCCATTTGACCCTCAGTTGACCAACAGTTGACTTCACGGTTGAATTTTGAAATGTACTGAGCCCATTAAGCTTGATCCTTTAAAGAAAACCTCTGAAAATGAAACCCTAGCTCCCAAGAGCTCTACACAACATCCATAAGACCTTCGAACCAAGATTGCATCTCAATCCTTGAGGAACCCTACTTTGACCTTGATACCCAGATGAATACAAACTTCCTTAAGTGTTGAGAAAAACCCTAGTTGATGCACAATTTCCCTTATGTTGACTGATCATTCAAGTAGAACCCACAAAGTGACTTGGATGATATCCAAGCTTCTTGGAAGACAAACTCTTGGAGCTAATTTTGATTGACATGATGAAATGCAATATGAAATGTTAAATGACCTAAAAGTGAATGCATGAATGAGGAGGGAAAATTTGAGGTGCTACAACTGCCCCTATTCAATCAACTATGAACCATGAACGGATGAAAGCAGCGGCTATCAGACTTTCAAGGTAAATAGGGATTGAATACCAAAAGAACCGGAGAATTTGCACTCTGTAGGTGATGAATCAAGGAAAGCGAGGCCATTTACCGATGGCGGCTTCAAAACAAATTTGATATTTACCGATATCAAAGAAAGCGAGGCCATTTACCGATGGCGGCTTCAAAACAAATTTGATATTTACCGATATCAAAGAAAGCGAGGCCATTTACCGATGGCGGCTTCAAAACAAATTTGATATTTACCGATATCAAGGAAAGCGAGGCCATTTACCGATGGCGGCTTCAAAACAAATTTGATATTTACCGATATCAAGGAAAGCGCTACAAGACCAAACATTTACCGATGACTGGGAAGGAACTCGATTTTTACCAACATCGAACAACGATGTTTACAAGTGAAACAAGACCAGACATTTACCGATGACTGGGAAGGAACTCGATGTTTACCGACATCGAACAATGATGTTTACAAGTGAAACAAGACCAGACATTTACCGATGACTGGGAAGGAACTCGATGTTTACCGACATCGAACAATGATGTTTACAAGTGAAACAAGACCAGACATTTACCGATGACTGGGAAGGAACTCGATGTTTACCGACATCGAACAATGATGTTTACAAGTGAAACAAGACCAGACATTTACCGATGACTGGGAAGGAACTCAATGTTTACCGGCATCGAACAATGATGTTTACAAGTGAAACAAGACCAGACATTTACCGATGACTGGGAAGGAACTCGATGTTTACCGACATCGAACAAAGATGTTTACAGACACCAAGGAAAGAATACATTTATGAAACGAAGCCATTTACCAATGGCGAAAATGAAGTACTCGATATTTACGGATAGCGAAAACACAGTTATTTAAACGACAAAACCATTTACCGATGGTTAACAAGCGGCTGATGTTTACCGACATCGAATGAATGATGTTTACCGACACCAAAAAAGGAAAGGACACACACGGGTGTTGACAGAACGTTTTTTTTTGTAGACATCATGAGAGACATGCCATTTATTGATGGCCAACGATTGGAATTCGACGTTTATCGACATCGAAAGATGATGTTCGCCGACATCAAAGAAAAGCACAGACATTTACGGGGATCAACACGACACTTACCGGTATCGCAAGGATGATATATACATATGTCAAAATAAGGCAGACACTTACTGGTGACTAAATCGGAAGAGAATCAAGCTTTCCTTTCACGGACTGGTGAGAAAATAAATCTCACTGGGATTATCGATTCTGAATGTTGCCAAGAGCAACTACAGCAAATGTGCTACACTGATGTTAAAAAAAGATTCGTCTCTTCCGGAGGTATGATCCAATCTGGTTTAATACATGTATGCATATGTTTGAGTTTTCCATGGCGTAATGCTCCATACTGAATGGAAATGCTACGCGATTTGAGAATGCGAATGCAAATGATGATTACTACATGCAAGATGCAAAGGGAGGAAAACTCCTGCTGGGAAAGCAAATAATCACTTTACTGAGCACACAATTTCTGATTCGATCATCCAACTCTGTGGGGGCATACAACAATTCTGCTAAGGATACTTACTGATCCGTCATTCTCGGAACGGTAGAGAAAACAACTCAACTGGGGAGTCACTTGTTGGGAAAACACCAACCTCTCGACCAAGCTGGGGAAACAAATTCTGAACTCGACTTAAACGACCCAATTTCTTACACGACTGGACAGTGTTGAAACAACAGGATCTTCCTTCGAACAAACTTTGGCTCATCTGCTCTAGCCATCAATCAAAGATAGTAACCTGCAAAACGGCAAGACATACATGCCCCAGGGGATCGTATGGACAAAATATACTCAAGTGTACTCAACATTCAAAATTATTTTCAGATGTTTTATCTTTCCGCACGTCATTGTCTAGCCTTCATGTTTTTAGATGCAATGTTTATCAAAAATTCGGACGTTTTTTGCAAACAAAACAGTAGAAATAAAAAAAAAACAAGAGAGCAATTTGACTGAATAACGACTTTTATTGATTGAAAATGGCCTATAAAGGCAAATACATCAGGAAGAAATTCCTAGGAAGAGGTAATTGCGCCAAAAGAGAAAATAAAATATCCTATTGGCAATGTGAACACGGCATTCTACTATTTTCCGATTCTGTTAAGACTCATAGATCTTAAATTTCCCCCAAATTCTTTGCTTTCCGAGAAGAGTGATTGGACCAATCATATCCTTCAAGATGGTAGACACTGAAATGCGATGAAGTACAGATAACTCAGATTGTAATCTTCTCTTTAATCCCTCTTTTGCCTGGACCGCCTTTTCAGGTTTTCAATCCACCGGGATACCCATTTTTGCCTAAGCCGCCTTTGCAGGTTTTCGACTTACCGGGTGTACATATTAATTTTTATTCTTTATCCCTAACTTTTGCCCGAACCTTTTCTTTTCTCTTTTTTTTCTCTTGCTTCGCCGGGATGCCCTTTTTTTGCCTGGACTTTCTTTTTTTGTCCAGTGGGTCAGTTTATGCGAAGTATTTTTTGACTACATCTGAATTCACAGGAGACGGAAAATCTTCACCATCCATAGTTGTAAGCATCAAGGCTCCACCAGAAAAGACCTTTTTAACAACATATGGACCTTCATAATTCGGAGTCCACTTGCCCCTGTTATCTGTACCGGGAGGAAGGATCCTCTTCAAAACTAAGTCACCTATCTGATAGCTTCGAGGACGCACTTTCTGATCAAAGGCCTTCTTCATCCTTCTCTGATACAGTTGTCCATGGCACACAGCTGCTAATCGTTTTTCCTCAATTAAATCTAATTCATCAAACCTGGCTTGAACCAACTCAGCCTCGTCAAGTTTTACATCCATCATCACCCTCAAAGAAGGGATTTCAACTTCTACTGGCAAGATTGCCTCCATGCCATACACAAGCAAAAACGGAGTTGCCCCGGTTGACGTATGTAGTGAGGTACGATACCCATGCAAAACGAAAGGCAACATCTCATATCAATCCTTGTACGTCACAACCATCTTTTGCACAATCTTCTTAATGTTCTTGTTTGCCGCCTCTACAGCACCATTCATCTTTGGTCTGTAAGGAGAAGAATTATGGTGTTCGATCTTAAAGTCTTTGCAAAGCTCTTTCATCATCTTGTTATTGAGATTCGAACCATTATCAGTGATGATTCTCTCAGGAACCCCATAACGACAGATAATTTCCTTCTTAATGAATCGAGCAACCACTTGTCTGGTAACATTGGCATAGGAAGCTGCTTCCACCCACTTGGTAAAGTAATCAATCGCGACAAGGATGAAGCGATGTCCATTAGAAGCAGTAGGTTCAATCTTTCCAATCATATCGATGCCCCACATCGCGAATGGCCAAGGAGAATTCATAATATTCAGAGGGTTTGGTGGTACATGCACTTTATCTGCATAGGTCTGACATTTGTGGCACTTCCGAGCGTATTTGAAACAATCAGATTCCATGGTTATCCAGTAATAACCGGCTCTTAACAACTTCTTGGCCATTGCATGACCACCAGCATGGGTACCGAAAGATCCCTCGTGTACTTCCTGCATTAACATGTCTGCTTCGTGTCTAACCACGCATCTGAGCAGAACCATGTCAAAGTTCCTCTTGTACAACACATCATCCTTGTTCAAGTAAAAGCTTCCAGCTATCCTTCTCAGTGTCTTCTTGTCATTCTTTGACGCTCCTTCAGGATACTCTTGGCTTTTGAGGAAATTCTTAATATCATAAAACCACGACTTCTCATCAATAACAGACTCGGCTGCAAACACATACGCAGGCCTCTCGAGTCGATTCACAGCAACGTGTGGCACATGATTCTGCCAATGAACTTTAATCATGGAAGACAATGTGGCTAAGGCATCAGCCATTTGATTTTCATCTCGGGGTACATGATACAACTTTACTGTCTTGAAGAAAGTCAGGATCCTTCTGGTGTAATCTCTATAAGGAATCAAATGCGGCTGATGAGTATTCCAGTATCCATTGACTTGGTTAATCACTAGAGCAGAGTCTCCATAAATGTCCATAGTTTTGATCCTTAGATCGATGGCTTCCTCAATCCCCATGATATAGGCCTCGTACTCAGCTTCGTTGTTGGTTACTTCAAAAGTCAATCTGGCGGAAAAAGGTATGTGTGCACCTTTAGGATTAATGAGTATTGCCCCAACACCATTTCCATTCACATTTACCACCCCATCAAACATCAATGTCCACTTGTCATCGGGATCCGGTCCTTCCTCGACAAGAGGCTCTTCACAATCTTTCATCTTTAAGTACATGATATCTACATCGGGGAATTCAAACATCATCGGCTGATAGTCATCAATTGGTTGCTCGGCAAGGTAATCAGACAGAATACTATCCTTGATGACCTTTTGCGACGTGTACTGGATATCATACTCTGTCAAAATCATCTGCCAACGAGCCACTCGTCTGGTAAGAGCCGGCTTTTCAAAGATATACTTTACTGGGTCCATCTTAGAAATCAACAAGGTAGTATGGTTCAACATATACTGTCTCAGTCGGCGAGCAGCCCATGCCAAAGCGCAACAAGTTTTCTCGAGCAGTGAATATCTTGTTTCACAGTCAGTAAACTTTTTGCTAAGGTAGTATGTTGCATGCTCTTTTCGACCAGACTCGTCATGCTGTCCCAATACACACCCCATCGAATTCTCTGTTACTGAAAGCTACATTATCAGAGGCCTCCCAGGAACTGGAGGTATAAGAATTGGAGGTTTCTGCAAATATTCCTTTATCTTATCAAAAGCTTTTTGACAATCATTGTTCCACCTGATTGCTTGATCTTTTCTTAGCAATTTAAATATCGGTTCACACGTAGCTGTTAGGTGAGATATGAACCGTGCAATGTAGTTCAGCCTAAAAACCCACGAACCTGCTTTTCCGTTCTTGGTTCAGGCATTTCTTGAATAGCTTTTACTTTCGCTGGATCAACCTCAATCCCTTTCTTACTGACAATGAAACCTAACAGCTTTCCAGATCTCACTCCAAATGTACACTTGTTTGGATTCAGCCTCAGTTTGAAATTTCTCAATCTTTCAAACAACTTTTGCAAGTTTACCAAGTGCTCCTCTTCTGTCTGAGACTTCGCAATCATATCATCCACGTACACTTCAATTTATTTGTGCATCATGTCATGAAAGAGAGTCGTCATAGCTCTTTGGTAGGTAGCACCGGCGTTCTTCAACCCAAATGGCATTACCTTATAATAGAACGTGCCCCAAGATGTAATGAATGTCGTCTTCTCCATGTCTTCTGGCGCCATCTTGATCTGATTATAGCCAGAAAATCCATCCATGAAAGAGAAAACCGAGGACTGAGCAGTGTTATCGACCAATACATCAATGTGAGGTAATGGGAAGTCATCTTTCGGACTGGCCCTGTTTAAATCTCGGTAACCGACACACATCCTGACTTTACCATCCTTCTTCGGCACGGGTACGATGTTGGCCCCCCAAGGGGGATAATTGGTAACTGCCAGAAAACCTACATCCAACTGTTTCTGAACCTCCTCTTTGATCTTGACAGCCATATCAGGACTAGTTCTGCGAAGCTTCTGCTTTACCGAAGGACAATCTTCTCTGAGAGGTAGCCTGTGCACCACAATATATGTATCCAAACCAGGCATATCTTGATACGACCATGCAAATAAGTCCACATATCTTGCAGCATTTCAATCAGCCCTCTCTTGACCTTTTCCTCTAAAGCAGTCCCTATCTTGATCTCCTTCTTTGCATCCTTAGTACCAAGGTTAATGACTTCCAACTCTTCCTGATGAGGTTGAATGACCCTTTCCTCCTGTTTCAATAGTCTGGCCAATTCTTTGGGGAGTTCACAATCTTCTTCACTCTCCTCTTCGGCTTGGTAAATGGGATTATCGAAGTCATACTGAGCCATAACAAAACTGTTTTTAATGGAATCCGCAAGATCAATTCTGCACGAACGATGTTTCATGCTTTATTTTAGAAAAGAGTTCAAGGAAGTCACAAAAAACATTGCCATTTTTATTGTTTTGAAAATGAAAGTAATAAAAACAGAAAGACGGTGAACACAAATTTGATTGCAAGACGTCCTTTATTGATGATAATCATTGAAAATTCAAAACATGATGTGGCCCTACAATGAACCACTACGCCTTGGGCAGAGCGTAGGGCTTTCATGCAAAATGAAAAAACAGAAGAAAATTACTCTGTCTGAAGAGTAACTTGGACTATTTCTTCAACAGTCCAGTTGTTGATCTTCTCCCCTGGAGCACACGGGCGCACCCAATTATCCATATCACAATCGCTGTCACCATCTTCATTGTCTGTTGCAAAGACATCCCCGTGATTCATCAATCCAGCACTAGTGAAAGTACACGGCCCTTTCTGATTCTGGACACCCTGCTTTGATGATTGAAGAGGCTGATAACCGATGCCAAACATGTCTTCTTCTACGGGCACATCAATCACCTTGCCCCAGCCTTCCGCGTTACCTGAATGAATGACCTCCAGAGCTTGTTTATAGGACACAATCGAGGTACCTGGTTTCTTCTGTTCAACAAAAACCACCTTCTCAATACTGACAGTCTCAAAAGCTTGACATAGAGTTTCATGAATTTCGCCATCCATCTCCACATATTTGAAGGAGGATAAATGGCTCACAAAGATGTCCTCTTCGCCACTCACGGTCACAACTTGACCATCCCACACATATTTTAGCTTTTGGTGGAGAGTCGAAGAAACTTCTCTGGCTCCATGTATCCAGGGACGCCCCAACAGACAACTATATGCTGGTTGAATATCCATCACATAGAAGACAATATTAAACACTTCAGGGCCGATCTTCGCAGGCAACGTGACTTCACCAAAAACCAATCGCTTGGATCCATCAAAAGCACGGACAACAAGATCACTTGGTGTGAGAACAACCCCTTCGACATCAAGCTTACTCAGAGCCTTTTTGGGAAGCACATTCAAAGAAGAACCGGTATCAACCAAAACATGCGACAAAACCGCGCCTTTGCATTCCATCGTGATATGCAGAGCTCTATTGTGATTGCGACCCTCAGGTGTCAAGTCTAGATCCGTGAATCCCAAACCATGTCTCGTGTTAACATTTGCAATAACACCTTCAAGCTGGTTAACAGAAATCTCTTGAGGCACATAAGCCATATTCAACATTTTCAACAGGGCGTTACGATGTGCCTCGGAACACATCAACAGAGAGAGAATAGAGATTTTTGACGGTGTCTGGTTCAACTGATCCACGATCTTGTAATCACTTTTCTTGATAATTCTCATAAATTCCTCCACGTCCTTCTCAAAAGAACCCTCGGGCACTTCCTTTCGCACTGGTTCTTCTTCAACTACAACTTGTTTTCCTTTTGTTCTAGCAAGAGCCTCAGCATTGTTATCCTTCGGAACCTGTGGTGCAAACAAACGACCACTTCTCGTAAATCCTCCGGGTCCTCCCACATTACCCACAGCCGAACCAACTGTTACTGGAGTCTTATTTGACGAACCAATCGTCACTAGAGTATGATTTACTTATCTGGTCTGATTCTCTGGTCTTCTATTTCTGCAAAAAGCATTGTCATATTGCCACGGACTTGCTCTACTACTCTCAAAAAGTCTTCCACTAGAAGCATCAATGGAGGTAGGAGTACTGATAGTTACTGGAGCATTAATAATCGCGGGAACACCAACAGTCACCGGAGCAGATATGGTCACGGGCGCAGCTACGGTCACAGGAGTATCAATAGTCACAGGCGCACTAATAGTTCTTGGAGCACGTACAGGACCTTCTGACGGTGTAAAGTAAATGGTAACAGTCGATACCTCTTCACGGTCTTTCACTACTCTATCAAACTATAAACAACCTTCATTCATCAATTCCTGGATACCTTCTTTTAATTTCACACAGCCGTTTTCATGATTACCACAATCTGAACAATTCTTGTCACATCCCGGGAATACTTCCCCTTTAAGCAGACGTTCCTTCACTACAAACAACGAAGTCTGAACATCATTAATATCGACTACCAAGTTCAAATTTTCCCCATCTTCCACACCATTTACTCTGGGCCCTCCATGTTGAGGCATAGGATTATTCACCACATTCGGAGTAGGAGCAAAGTTAATCATCTTGGCATCAATCCAATCTTGAACTTTATGGTGAAAAGCCCGACAATTCTCGATGTGGTGCCCTGGCGCACCAGAATGAAAATCACAACGGACATTAGCATCATAACCAACGGGAATCCTTGTTAATGGAGCCATAGTGCGAAGTTCAACAAACTTTAACCTGAGCAGTTCAGGGAGTAATTCAGCATAAGTCATTGGCAACGGATCAAAATGACGATCTGGCACTCTTGGTCTTGGTTGGAATTGGCGTTGCTGTTGTTATTGTGGTTGTCCTCTTTGTTGTTGTTGAGGTTGGGTTGCTGGAATAGTCACAGTAGCAACTTGACGGTATTGTTGTCCTCTGTTTCCATTTTTCTGATTATGTACAGTATTTGTCTCACCCTCTCTCCTTTTGGGTGCCCCTGAAAATGGTTTCTTAGCACTTAAAGAACTTGAAGAACCAGGGTCTTGGATTTTTCCCGCTTTGATAAGACTTTCAGTTCTTTCTCCGCAAATCACAACATCCGAAAAACTACCAAATGGGCAACTTCCCATACGATCCATGAATACACCTTGTAGGGTTCCAATGAACATATCAGTCAATTCTCTCTCCAACATCGGAGGTTGTACTCTCGCAGCTAGTTCACGCCACCTCTGGGCGTATTCCTTGAAACTCTCACCGGTCTTTTAAAACAAACTCTGCAACTGGGTTCTGCTCAGAGCCATGTCCATGTTATGTTTGTACTGCCTCAGAAAAGCTTCACCTAACTCTCTCCAGCTTCTGACAGATTCTTTTTTCAAGTCCATGTACCAATCCAAAGAGGCTCCAGACAAGCTGTCTTGGAAAAAGTACATCCATATTTTTTCATCATCAGTATAAGCGGATATCTTCCGGTAGTAAGCTTGCACATGAGTTCGGGGACAAGAAGTTCCATTGTACTTGTCGAAAGATGGCGCTTTGAACTTGTACGGGATCCTCAACCCATCAACTAAACCCATGTTAGTAACATCAAAGCCCAAAGAATTCTGGCACTCCATGGCGCGAATCTTTTCAGCAAGGGCGTCAACCTTTCTATCTCTCTCTTCCGCCTTTCCAAATTCATCATCATCACTGAGAATAGTGAACATATCTTCTTGCTTGTCAACCAAATGAGAAGGATGGTGAACTGGAGCACGTGCCGCTCGAGCATTAGCAGCCTCTGTAATGATGGGTTGTCCATTGATTCTAATACCACGCAATTCGTCACCAGTAGCATAGTTGTTGACAGGGCTGGTAGCCGCAGTGGTGTCATTGACAGGGGTTCCTTCTGGCGGATTCTGACCGACAGGGGGAATCACAGTGTCTTGTCTCTGGACCAAGGCTCGGAGTTCCTCTTGCCCTTGCACTACCCCTTGCATCATGTCGCATCACACGAAAAACCGGCGGGAAAAGAAGAACAACAGAGCCGCCACCGTGCGTTATTTATCCCAAAAGAGGGAAAGGAAACGCTCAGAGTAAACCTAGAAAGAACATGGTCTCGCGACCAAAGGGAATGGGATCGGGAGTCGGTTATGCGAAGGGAAGGTATTAGCACCCCTACGCATCCGTCGTACTCGACGGGATCCACGCACAATAGGAAGGAAAAATGGTTGCTAAAACACTGCTCAAACACACACACACACTGGCTGAAAGAGACACAAGAAAACAAGACTGAAACTGACTCGGCAGGACATCGTATCCTGGGCCTACTTAGTCTATCAAGCATAGACATCAGAGTCGAAGTAGTTCGGACTGGGGAAACGACACATGCTCGCTAGGATATCGCATCCTATGCATACGTATCTCCTTTGGACGAAGGAGAATCAGAGCATCCGTAGATCGGCTAACACGCACACAAACAAACACAGGCAAAGGCAAACATGGAGCCTGAATGCCAATCACTAGACTTACATCAGCATCTGAACCAAACACACGCACACTGGAACCTAACTGCCACTCGATGGACTTACATCAGCTTCCAAGCACACAACAAGACAAAACAAAGACACAGGCGCCCGGAGAGATCAGCTCATCTCCTGCCTACGTACCTCATCTGGTATGAGGATCAGGGCGACGTAGTTCCCCTACGGAGGGATACAGGACTAGCCTAACCAGATAACAGAGGGAGACACAACTAGGGAGACTACGACTCGAGCCTAGATGTTATCATGCAAAATCATCCCTAAGTTAAGGTTTCTAGCTAACTGGCACAGGGAGCCAGCCTATCCTAATCATGACTTGCACAGGAAGCAAGCCACACACACACTTAACTTGCACAGGAAGCAAGCCAAGCAAAACCTAACTTGCACAGGAAGCAAGTCTAAACTAACCCTAACTTGCACAGGAAGCAAGTCAAACAAACACACAAGCACAGGTAGCACACACTATACACATGCAAGGGGCTCAAACAAGGGTTAGGTTTTAGTCGAGGGGTCATATCAACCTCAACAAACAAACCTCTGGAACTGGGTGAATGTGCTCTTAACCTTGCCATTGAGGGGCTAAGGTGAAGCAGATGAAAGGTGAGTGAAGATAAGACTTCACAGCTCTTATCCCTGGCCTGGGAGAGCTTAAGACAAGAATGTGTGGGTTCAGAAAGTGGGAACCCTTCTACACATTTGATACTGACTCAACTGTACAATTGTACAAGATCTTGGGTTTGTATCTGCAATGCATCAACACAGTGGTGTGAGCAAAGCAGATGACACACAGAATAGCAGGGGATAGATTGCATATCCCTTGGGTTCTGCCAATTACCTCTTCACTTAGGAGGTCTTTGACTATGTACAGGGACAAATGTAAACAGTCACAAACATCGCCTCTTAAGGAGGACTTCAGACAGTTGCCTGGCCAAGTAACAGGCCAGGTCTTCCAGACTACATGAAGATTAGAAGCATACCTCAATGCAAATTGCTTATACAAGCAAAGCAAAGCAAAGTTCACAAGGAACTAAAAGCAACTAAAGCACCTGAAACCAGTCAAGCACATTTAGTATACAAGTCAAAGTTAAATCAAAATGAAACAGATATCAACCAGTCAACACAATCAAGTGAATGTGCAAGGCACAAGGCTCAAGGCATGTGAGCCAAGCCACCTACAAAATAAACAAGTTAGACAATGATATTTAAGCAAGCTCAATCAAAAAAGAATTGGTCTCATTGGTCATTTGTTGGTCAACCTGAAAACATGAACTCAAAGGTGAGTAACAAGACCACTAGGGCAAGCCTAGGGTCAAAAGAGAATGAAAAAGTCAAAACAGCAAAGGGCAAGCATCCAAAATCATGTTCAAACAATCAAGAAGCAAACCCAATTGGTTTCATGTTTATATCATGCATCATCATCATTTCATGAACAATTTAGGTCAAGGCATGGCATTTAGAAGCTCATAGGAGTCAACAGCAAGACTTGCATCAAAAGTAATCTCAAACATTTCCAAAAATCACCAAATAAATCATGGTCAATCACAACCCACAGCATGGTAAGCATGTCAAATTTCATCTCATTTGGACAAGTGGAAGGCAGTCAATGAAAATCAGAAAGTCAAAGCAATTTTGAACATGCTCAATGAAGTCAACCAAACATGCATCAACTTAGAAAAATCATAAATCAGAGATGGTGTATGATAAATGAATGGGACTAAAACCATGGCAAAGATGAGGATGTCTAGTTATCTCATGTAAACTTTCATGTCCATCTAATAAAGTATGAGAATTTCACAAATGAAATGGGAACAAGTGTCACAAAAAGTCAACATATGACCAAGCAGGGGAGAAAATCTCAAACAATTAGGAAATGCCACAAATAATTCCAAGAAAATTCACATGTAAACTAGACATCCAAGAGTACATTCATGCAAAAATTCCAACCAATTTGAGTTCAAGAAGCATGGTAATGAAAATCATGAAGTTGGACATCAATGGTGTGACACAAATTGTCACACCCTAATTCAAAAATTCATAACTCAACAACCAGATAAGATAAATTCACAAACTCTACACCAAAATCACCACGAATGTGTCTAGTTTAAGCACAAAAAATTTGGGAGCCATTGGATAAAGTGTCACCATTTCACAAATGTTTTGGCAAAGTGTACAAAATATGAGCACATGTCACAAACCCTCATACCAATTAAAATCCACTCATCAAAAAAATCTGGAAAAATCATGATAAAAAACTAGAGATTGTGATGAACATGATGCAAAAAATCCCATGAAATTTGGATTAAAATTGGATGCGCAATGATTTTTGTAAGATGATGTATCAAATTGAAATAAAAATGAAAAAAACAACATCATTTAATGGGTCATGTGCCACGCTGATGGCAAACTTGTAATTACCCTTGCCACTTAACTAAACGATGCGTTTTGGCAAAGGAAACGAAATGTTTCTATTGGTCGGTTTCAAATGGAACAGGGACGCGGTTCATGCAAACCCTAATCCAGAAATCCGCAGCAAAATGCGCAGCTGGCTATGAAGGTTGCAGGAGAATCCGCAGGAAATTCTCCAGCAACCAAGAACAGTATGATGTTCTTCATCACCTTCAACGTGATTTTTCCAGAAAATCCAAAAAGTCTCAGAAATGAAAATTGATGATGGCAACGTGCATATCCAACATCACTCATCAATAAAACAAACATTATTTCATCAATCAACAACAAATCGAACACAAATCGAAGGAATCTAAACATGAACACGAAACTTTAAAACCCTCGTTCTCTCTCATTTCTCAATGGTTTTTCACGATTCAAAGCACAATACAACCAGCGTGGAAAGATCTACATAATGCATAACATGGTTTTGGAAAATGAGAGATTCGAATTCCTTACCAGATTTGAAGAACTGAGTTGGTTTGGAATTGTTTGGTTACAAATGGTTGAAACAGATGTTCCACACGCTCCCACAAGGTGAATGGTGAAGATACTTGGGCCTGAAACAACTTGAAACAGCTTCACTCGACCTTTGCCATGGATGATGCTTGGAAAGAACAGTCCAACAAAAGCTTTTTACAGTTGAAGAATGATAGTTGAAATGGGCCTAAAATGATGCTTGGATGATGGAACAACAAAGGTATGGTCGTGGCCTTTGGGAGTTTCTTGCAGATTTTTGAAATGGTAAGAAAATGGATTTTTTAGAGAGATGAGTTTTCTGTTGGTTTTGAGTGGCTGCTGCTAGGGTTTCAGAGAGAATATGTTGAATATATATGTTGTTTGATGTTGCTAAGTGGAATGCTAATCATGGTTCATGAAAATGTGGAGTAGAGTTGGTAAAAGTGTACTTTTTTTCCAATTTTCAAGCAAGTTGGCATGGGTGTATGTACTGCACGAATTTGGGCTTTCAAACATGACACAAACAACATTTCTGAACAATTTCAATTGGCCAAATGGTTTAAAAATGATTATTTGGAAAGTTCAATTTTTCACCTCACTTGAAAATAATCCATGTAGGTTCAAAAGTGCCATTTTGATCCATAAAGTTTTGGTACATGAAAGTTACATTTTTGGAAAGAGGGGGTCAAATGTGACTTGTAGGAAAAAACCCCACCCAAATTGGCCAAATGGTTTGAGAGATATGGCCTTTTGAAGTTCAAGAATTTTTGAAAATGAATTGATCATAACTTGCCAACCATACATGGGAATTGAGTGTTCTTGGACTTTTTGGAAATGGGAGAACAAGATCTTCAACTTTCATGTTGGGCAAAAATTCATTTGAAGCTTGTATCATGATGTAAGTTTGAGGATCAAGACTTTCCATTTTTGGCAGGTTTCAGTTACAGGTCCAGTTTCCCTTTTTGGAAATTTCTGATCTGGCTTCAAATTCTTCAATGATGTTGTTTGACATGATACATGAGGCCTATTTGGACATGAATAAGCTCTCTCAAACCAAATCCATCCATCAAAACCATAAAATCAAACACAGTTGACCAAGTTTGACTTTTTAGGGTTTCTGGCTGACTGTGCATTGACTGATGATTTCTGAACATCCAATCCTTGACCAAAACACTTCAAATGGATCCCCAAGTCATGTGAACAGGTTGGACCCACCCTAAAGCCTTGGCTCCTTGAGAAATGCACTTGCTTGCTTGACTGACTGATCTCCTGACCAGTTTGACCTAATTCTCTTGATTGGTTTGCACTTGAGGCAAATGGGACAATGCAATGCTATGCAGTGGACCATGTTGTGTTATGACCTAATATGAGAATGTATGTACAATGATAGGTGCAAATTTGAGGTGCTACAGCTGCCCCTATTCAATCAGCTGGGAACCCGGATGGATGAGAGCAACGGCTGTCAGACTTTCAGGGTAAACAGGGATTGAATACCAAGAACCGTAGAAATTTGCACTCTGCCGGATATGATACAAGAAGAACCACGTCATTTACCGATGACGCCTGCAATTGACAACTTCAGAAAAAACGAAACCATTTTACCGATGGTTAGAAACTGGAAACTCGATATTTACCGATATCAACTTCAGCAAGACCATTTACCGATGGCGGCTTCAAAGAAACTTGACATTTACCGATATCAACTTCAACTCGACCATTTACCGATGGCTACTGCAACTGGGGATCTGATATTTACCGATATCGAAGAAAACGGGGCCATTTACCGATGGCGGATAAAACTGGGCATTCAATATTTACTGATATCGAAGCATACAGGGCCATTTACCGATGGCGTCTCCACTTGGGGGGAACAAAATCTTTGTGGTGTAATCAGGCAAGACGTTTACCGACGACTTCTGGGGGTCTTGATTTTATCAACAAGGAATCAAAGCATGACCAGACATTTACCGATGACTGGGATGAGACTCGATGTTTACCGACATCGAAAGATGATGTTTACCGACATCCAAAGACAAAACGACCAGACATTTACCGATGACCGGGGAACACTTCACTAAGGGAAAAAACCAGTATTTGCAACTGGAGACCAGATAGGACATTTACCGATGATTCTACTGGGGATCTCTAGCTGGGGGTTATCAGACATTTACCGATGACTGCAGAAAAGACTCGATATTTACCGACATCGAAAGATGATGTTTACCGACATCAAAAAAAACGACCAGACATTTACCGATGACTGGGGAGAAAACCCGATGTTTACAGACACCGAAACAATGGTGTTTACCGACACCAAAAATGATGAACAGACATTTACTGATGACTGGGGAGAATACCCGATGTTTACAGACACCGAAACAATGGTGTTTACCAACACCGAACAAAGAAACACACGCGGGTGCTGGCATGACACTTACCGGTATCACAGGAACGACTTTTTAGATATGTCAAGGCAAGGTTGACCACTTGCTGGGGGTCTCACTGGGGAGAAACAAACTTTCTGTCATCAACGGGTGAGGTAATAAACCTCTGTGGGGATATCAATCCTGAATGCTGTCAAGAGCAACTGTAGCAGACTTGCTGTGCTGATGTTGAATGAAATGATCCGCCTCTGCCGGGGATACGGTCTGGTGAGGTTAACACATGAATGCATATGTTTGAATTTTTCTATGGCGTAATGCTCCATATTGAACGGGAATGCTACGCAGTTTGAGGATGCAATGATCACTAAAAATGCAAAAATGCAAAAAATGATGAAAAACTCCGGCTGGGGAGCCGAAACTGATCGGGTACTCCAACTCTGCGGGGAGACACTGTAGGGAGAGCAACGACTTCTCACTCATGTTGGAGAATAGCACTGCTGCTGGGGAAAGGTAAACTCCGCTGGGGATATCCTTCAATCCACAGATAGGATAAATGCTGGAGATAAATTTCAATGAACCTGCCTCACTCGAGGAGGAAATCGGCAAATACAGGCCTGCTGGGGATAGGCAATCCTTAGATCTGTTGGGGAATAGAAGGCACTATCCACAGACGTCTCCGCAGGGGAACATAGCTCTGATAGCTTCCAAACTTGCTTGGGGAAAATATCGGTTGAGGAAACGTCCTCACAGATGCCAATCCTGAAAAACAGCACAACAAAATACCCCAGGGGATACATGGACAAGATACGCTCAAGTGTCCTCAACATTCAAAATGATTTTCAAATGTTTCATCATCCTGCAAGCTATTGTTTAGCCTTCATGTTCTTATATGCAATGCTTATCAAAAATTCGGACATTTTTGCAAACAAAACAGTAAAAATAAAAACCAAAGAGCTATTTATCTGAATAATGACTTTTATTGATTGAAAATGTGCCTAAAAAGGCAAATACATTGGGAAGCAATTCCTAGAAAGAGGTAATTGCGCACAAAAGGAAAAATCTATCCTAATGGCAACGTGAACACGGCATCCACTATTTCCCAATTCTGTTATAACTCACAGATCATCAGTTTTCCTCCCAACTCCTTGCTTTCTGAGAAGAATGACTGGACGGATCACATCTTTCGAGATGGCAGATGACAAAGCTTGATGAAGTACAGACAACTCAGACTGTAGTCTTCGCTTTAATCCCTCTTTTGCCTGGATCGCCCTTTCGGGTTTTCAATCCACCGGGATACCCATTTTTGCCTAAGCCGCCCTTGCGGGTTTTCGACTTACCGGGTGTACAAATTCTTTTCATTTTTATCCCTAATTTTTGCCCGAACCTTTTTTTTCTGTTTTTTGGTTCGCCGGGATGCCCATTTTTTGCCTGGACTCTTTTTTTCTTTTTGTCCAGCGGGTCAATTTATGCGAAGTATTTTTTGACTACATCTGAGTTAACAGGAGACGGAAAGTCTTCACCATCCATAGTTGTAAGCATCAAGGCTCCACCGGAGAATACCTTTTTCACAACATATGGACCTTCATAATTAGGAGTCCACTTGCCCCTGTTATCTGCACCGGGAGGGAGGATCCTCTTCAAAACTAGATCACCGATCTGATAGCTTCGAGGACGCACTTTCTGATCAAAGGCTCGCTTCATCCTTCGCTGATACAACTGTCCATGGCATACAGCTGCTAGCCGTCTCTCTTCGATAAGGCTCAACTCGTTAAACCTTGTTCGAATCCACTCGGCTTCGTCCAGCTTGACATCCAATAAAACTCTCAGAGAAGGAATCTCCACTTCAACAGGTAGGACAGCTTCCATACCATACACAAGGGAGTAAGGGGTTGCCCCGGTCGACGTACGTACTGAGGTACGGTACCCATGCAAAGCGAAAGGCAGCATCTCATGCCAATCCTTGTACGTAACGACCATCTTCTGCACAATCTTCTTGATATTCTTGTTTGCCGCTTCTACAGCACCATTCATCTTCGGTCTGTAAGGAGAAGAATTGTGATGTTCAATCTTGAAATCTTTACAAAGCTCTTTCATCATCTTGTTGTTGAGATTCGAACCATTGTCAGTGATGATTCTCTCAGGAACTCCATAACGACATATGATTTCTTTCTTGATGAACCGGGTAACCACTTGTTTGGTAACGTTAGCATAGGAAGCTGCTTCCACCCATTTGGTGAAATAGTCAATCGCAACCAAGATGAAGCGATGTCCATTCGAAGCAGTAGGCTCAATCTTCCCAATCATATCAATGCCCCACATGGCAAACGGCCAAGGCGAATTCATGACATTCAGAGGGCTTGGTGGTACATGCACCTTATCAGCATAGATTTGACACTTATGGCACTTCCGAGCATACTTGAAACAATCGGATTCCATAGTCATCCAGTAATAACCCGCTCTCAACAATTTCTTAGCCATTGCATGTCCGCCGGCATGAGTACCGAAGGAACCTTCATGAACTTCCTGCATTAACATGTCCGCCTCGGGTCTGTCCACGCATCTGAGCAAGACCATGTCAAAGTTTCTCTTATACAGCACATCATCCTGATTCAAATAGAAGCTTCCAGCTAGCCTCCTCAGGGTTTTCTTGTCATTCTTCGACGCACCTTCAGGATACTCCTGAGTCTTGAGGAAGTTCTTGATGTCATAATACCACGGCTTCTCATCAATCACAACAGACTCGGCTGCAAACACATACGCAGGCCTCTCGAGTCGATTCACCGCAACATGTGGCACATGATTCCACCAATGAACTTTGATCATAGACGACAAAGTAGCCAAGGCATCAGCCATTTGATTCTCATCCCGGGGGACATGGTACAACTTCACCTTCTTGAAGAACGTCAGTATTCTTCTGGTGTAATCTCTATACGGAATCAAATGCGGCTGGTTCGTATTCCAATCTCCATTGACTTGATTGACCACTAGAGCGGAATCTCCATAAATGTCAAGCGTTTTGATCCTCAGATCAATGGCTTCTTCTATCCCCATGATACAAGCCTCATACTCAGCTTCGTTGTTGGTGACGTCAAACGTCAATCTGGCAGAAAAAGGTATATGAGCACCTTTAGGATTGATCAATACTGCCCCAACACCGTTACCATTCATATTCACAGCCCCATCAAACATCAGTGTCCATTTGTCATCCGGATCCGGTCCTTCCTCGACAAGAGGCTCTTCGCAATCTTTCATCTTAAGATACATGATGTCTTCATCAGGGAATTCAAACATCATAGGCTGATAATCTTCAATCGGTTGCTCGGCGAGGTAGTCTGACAGAATACTACCTTTGATGGCCTTTTGTGACGTGTACTGAATATCATATTCTGTTAGAATCATCTGCCAACGAGCAACGCGTCCGGTGAGAGCCGGTTTCTCAAAGATGTACTTCACTGGATCCATCTTAGAAATCAATAAGGTAGTATGGTTCAACATATACTGCCTCAGTCGGCGAGCAGCCCAGGCCAAAGCACAGCAAGTTTTCTCGAGCAGTGAATATCTTGTTTCACAGTCGGTAAACTTTTTGCTAAGGTAGTATATGGCATGCTCTTTTCGACCAGACTCGTCATGCTGTCCCAATACACACCCCATCGAGTTCTCAGTCACTGACAGGTACATTATCAGAGGTCTCCCTGGAACTGGAGGTATAAGGATTGGAGGTTTCTGTAAATACTCTTTTATCTTGTTAAAAGCCTTCTGACAATCATCATTCCACTTGATCGCTTGATTCTTTCTGAGCAGTTTGAAAATTGGTTCACATGTGGCAGTTAGGTGAGATATGAACCTTGCAATGTAGTTCAACCTCCCTAAAAACCCACGGACTTGCTTCTCCGTTTTCGGTTCAGGCATCTCTTGAATAGCTTTGACTTTTGCTGGATCAACCTCAATCCCTTTTTCACTGACAATGAAGCCTAAAGCTTCCCTGATCTCACCCCAAACGTACACTTGTTCGGATTCAACCTCAGCTTGAACTTTCTCAACCGGTCAAACAGCTTCTGCAAATTAACCAGGTGCTCCTCTTCTGTCTGCGACTTCGCAATCATATCATCTACGTACACTTCAATTTCTTTGTGCATCATGTCATGAAAAAGAGTCGTCATTGCCCTCTGATAGGTAGCACCAGCATTCTTTAGCCCAAATGGCATCACCTTATAGCAGAACGTGCCCCAAGGTGTAATGAATGTCGTCTTTTCCATGTCCTCTGGCGCCATCTTGATCTGATTATATCCAGAGAAACCATCCATGAAAGAGAATACCGAGGATTGAGCCGTATTATCAACCAATACATCAATGTGAGGTAATGGGAAATCATCTTTCGGACTCGCTCTATTCAAATCCCGGTAATCGACACACATTCTGACTTTGCCATCCTTCTTCGGCACAGGAACGATGTTGGCCACCCATGGGGGATAACTTGTAACAGCCAAAAAACCTGCATCCCACTGCTTCTGAACCTCTTCCTTGATCTTAGTTGCCATATCAGGACTCGTTCTACGAAGCTTCTGCTTGACCGAAGGACATCCTTCTCTAAGAGGTAATCGATGCACCACAATGTCTGTATCCAACCCAGGCATATCTTGATATGACCAGGCGAATATCTCCACATATTCTCTCAGCATCTCAATCAGCCTCCTCTTGACAGAGTCCTCTAAAGCAGCCCCAATCTTGATTTCTCTTTTGGCGTCCTCAGTACCCAAATTAACAACCTCCAACTCCTCCTGATGAGGTTGGATGACCCTTTCCTCCTGCTTCAGCAATCTGACCAATTCTGCAGGAAGTTCACAGTCTTCCTCACTCTCCTCTTCAGCTTGGTAGATGGGATTGTCGAAATCATACTGAGCCATAACAGAACTGTTCATAGTGAATGCCATAAGATCGCTTCTGCATGTTTAATGCTTTGTTTTAGAAAAAGAGTTCAATAAAGTCACAAAAAACAAAAACATTGCCATTTTTATTGTTTTTGAAAAAAGATGAAAACAAAAAATAGAAAGACAGGGATCACAAAGTTTGATTGCAAAAAATGTCCTTCATTAATGATAATCATTAAAACATGATGAGGCCCTACAATGAATCACTACGCCTTGGGCAGATCGTAGGATTTTCATGCAAAATGAAAAAACAACAGAAAATTACTCTGTCAGAAGAGTAACTTGAACCACTTCTTCAGCCGTCCAGTTGTTGATAGACCCCCCTGGTGCACACGGGCGAACCCAGTTGTCCAAATCACAATCACTGTCACAGTCTTCACTACCGGTTGCAGAGACGTCGCCATGATTCATCAGCCCAGCGCTGGTAAAGGTACTCGGACCCGCTTGACCATTCTGCTCTGCTTGGAGAGGCTCGTAACCAACGCCAAATTTGTCTTCTTTAACAGGCAAGTCCACCATCTTGCCCCAGCCTTCAGCTTTGCCAGAATCAACAACCTCCTTAGCCTGCTTGTAAGAAGTAATTGAAGCACCTGGCTTCCTCTGCTCAGCGTACGCCACTTTCTCAAGAGCCACAGTCTCAAACGCCTGGCATAAGGTTTCGTGGATCTCGCCATCCACCTCAACATACTTGAACGAGGATAGATGACTCACCAGAATCTCTTCTTCACCGCACACAGTCACAATCTGACCGTTCCAGACATACTTGAGTTTTTGATGGAGAGTCGACGAGACTGCCCCTGCTGCATGAATCCATGGACGCCCCAATAAACAACTATAGGCGGGCTGGATGTCCATAACATAGAAGATGATATCGAATACCTCAGGACCTATCTTCACAGGCAAGGTAACTTCCCCACACACAGAACGTTTGGATCCGTCGAAAGCACGAACGATCAGGTCACTGGGAGTAAGCACAAACCCTTCCACATCAATCTTCTTCAGAATCTGCTTAGGCAGCACATTCAGCGACGACCCGGTGTCTACCAATACGTGAGACAACACTGCCCCCTTGCACTCCATGGTGATGTGCAAGGCTTTGTTATGGTTTCGCCCTTCAGGCGGTAAGTCCAGGTTGGTGAATCCTACACCATGCCTGGTGCTCACATTGGCCATCACACCCTCCAGTTGATTGACAGAAATCTCCTGAGGCACGTAAGCCAGATTCAACATCTTCAGCAAGGCATTACGGTGTGCCTCAGAGCACAACAACAGTGAAAGTATAGAAATCTTGGACGGAGTTTGATTCAACTGATCTACAATCTTGTAGTCACTCTTCTTGATTATCTTCATAAACTCCTCCACGTCCTTCTCAAATGACCCCTCGGGCGCTTCCTTCTGGACAGGTTCTTCCTCAACCACAGCTTGCTTACCCTTTGCTTTGGCGAGAGCCTCAGCATTATTGTCCCTCAAAGGCTGCGGTGCGAACAGACGACCGCTTCTGGTAAAACCTCCTGGACCCCCTACATTATCCACAGCCGGACCAACAGTTGCAGGAACTCTATTCGGTAAACCAATTGTCACTGGAGTTTGATTCACTGGTCTCGTCTGACTTTCAGCCCTTCTGTAACTGCGGTGAGCATTATCATACTTCCACGGCACGGCTCTACTATTCTCAACAGCCCTTCTTCCAGACGCGGCGATAGTAGTTGGAGCACTGATGGTTACAGGCACGGAAATGGTAACTGGGGTACCATTTGTTGCAGGTGCACTAACGACCCTTTGTCCACGTTCTTCAGACGGTTTAAAGTAAATGGTGATAGTTGACACTGTTCCACGATCTTTTACAGCCCTACTGAATTGCAAACAACCCTCATCCATCATACCCTGGATACCGGCCCTTAACTGGTCGCAACCATTCTCAGATTCTGCACAGCCCAAACAATCCTCATCACAGCCCGAGTAGACACCCCCATTCAGCAGACGGCCCTTCACAACTAGCAGAGAAGTCTGAACATCATCAACATTAACAACCAGATCTTCAGCTTCTTTCCCCTCAATATTGTTCACTCTATGCCCACCATGCTGAGGCATAGGGTTGTTTACGACGTTAGGCACTGGAGCGAAGTTGATCGCCTTGGCATCGATCAAATCTTGGACCTTGTGCTGGAGAGCCCGACACTTCTCAGTATGATGCCCTGGTGCCCCAGAGTGAAAGTCACAACGGACGTTGGCGTCGTACCCAGGAGGCAATACTGTAGGCGGAGCCATTGTACGCAACTCAACCATCCCCAACCTGAGTAGTTCGGGCAGCAGTTCGGCGTACGACATGGGTAGCGAATCAAAACGTCGATCAGGCATCCTTTGTCTGGGCTGATACGGACGTTGCTGTTGTTGTTGTTGCGGTTGTTGAACTCTTTGTTGTTGTTGTTGACGAGGTTGAGGTGCCGGAATGGTTACTGCAGCAGCTTGACGGTATTCAATTCTGTTCTGATCTCTGCGGTGTTGAACAGCATTAGTTTCACCCTCTCTTCGACGAGGTGCCCCAGCAAACGGCTTCTTAGAAGAAGAGGAACCAGCATCTTGGATCTTCCCAGTTTTAATCAAGCTCTCAGTCCTCTCTCCACAAATGACAACATCAGAAAAACTACCGAATGGGCAGCTCCCCATCCGGTCCATAAACACACCCTGAAGAGTACCGATAAACATATCTGTCAACTCCCTCTCCAGCATAGGGGGTTGAACTCTAGCAGCCAGTTCACGCCACCTCTGGGCGTACTCCTTGAAGCTTTCATTGGATTTCTGACAAAGACTCTGCAGCTGAGTCCGGCTCGGTGCCATGTCCATGTTGTGTTTGTATTGCCTCAAAAAGGCCTCACCCAGATCCCTCCAGCATCGGATCGAATCTCTCTTTAATTCCATGTACCAGTCCAAAGAAGCCCCAGATAGACTATCTTGGAAAAAATACATCCACATCTTTTCATCATCGGTATACGCAGAGATTTTTCGATAATAAGCCTGCACATGGGTGCGAGGGCAAGAAGTACCGTTGTATTTATCGAAGGACGGTGCTTTGAACTTGTAAGGGATTCTCAAACCTTCCACCAACCCCATATTGGTAACATCAAAACCGAGAGAATCTGACATTCCATAGCTCTAATTTTCTCAGCAAGGGCATCAACTTTACGATCCCTCTCATCAACCCTTCCCAGAACGTCTTCGTCTTCACTGAGCAGAGTGAACATATCCTCTTGTCTGTCAACAATCGGAACAGGATTACGGGCCGGGGCACGGACTGCTCTGGCATTAGGGGCATCTGGAGCAATAGGTTGACCGTTGATTCGAATACCCCCCAACTCATCACCTACAGCATAGTTGTTGATGGGTACAGCAGCAGCAACATTATTATCATTGACCGGGCCTCCCTCTGGCGGAGCATGGTTGACCGGTGGAATTGCAGCCTCTTGTCTCTGAACCATGGCTCGAAGTTCTTCTTGACCTTGTGCAACCCCTTGCATCATATTCATAAACTGGGCCATGTTAGCCTTCATCTCAGCCAACTCAGCTTGAACTTGATCCATACCTCTCTGTTGATTCAGTCTTGTTGAGTAGCGGTGCGGACGTTGATCAGCTATCCTGCCTGAACAGGAACCAAGAGTGAGAAGTCACGACCAAGAACACCTGTTATGCAAAATGATATGAGTATGGTGCTAATGATGCGTATGATGCACATGATATGTTCATTCCTCAGGCATTCAAAGAGCCTGAGTCATCCTCAAAAGATGGCAACCTGCAGCAAGAACAACACAGAAGCACAGAAACAACATACACAAGGGTGATGAGTACAAGGTGAAACCAACAACCTCATCTATATGAGTAACAGGATCATACAACAAAGTCGACAAAGAAAATCCAAACAATCGGAGTACAACAATGAATCCCATCCAACAAGCCTGGAGGTGATTCTCAACATACATATCAAAGATACAAGCTAAGACAAACGGCCTCCCGGAATGAGAGTCTTCAAGTACTGACACTGGTCTATCAACAGGTCACATTCTGAACATTCTGGCAAAAAAGTGATCTTCTCCTTCAGTTGTCGTCTAAGCTCTACCACTTCTCCTCCAAGGTGGTTCTCTGATGCCTGTCTCAAGTCTACTTCCTTCTTCAACTGGATGTCTTTATCTCTGAGTTGCTTCTCCAAGTCTCTGATCTTCTTCTGATAGCTGGCCTCAACTCTCTGCAGCCTCAAGCACTCCCGGTGTTCTGCATCTAACATGCTCTCTATCTCCTCGTAGGATCTCTTCTTGCTTCTCAGTCCGCTAGCATCCTCTTCTCGCACTCCTCTGAGTTGATGAGCCAAGTTCAAACTATCAGCTTTGGCTTTGTACAGCTCCATCTGGGTATCTTGCTCCTTCTCTCTCAAACGGCGATTCTCCATCAGGGCTTGCTTGTAGTGCTCCGCAGGCACACTCTCAGCAAGGATCAAAGGTGGTTGCTCCTGCAACGGCTCCATCCTATCGTAGGGTAACAACAAAGTTTCTACTCTCTCCTTGACCCAATCAGTGTAATCAGGCATAGCAACGGCAAACTTCTTCCCTAAGACAGATCCATCCTTCATACCAATAGACTTCCAAGCTCTTCCTATCTGCTCCAATCTATCCGGGTCACTCTGCTTCTCAAAATACACACTTTCTGCTACCTCAGCCTCAAGTGGTCTTCCCTTCATCACAAACCCCAACTGGCGGAGAGAAAGAACCGGGTTGTAATTGATGCAACCCCTAGTCCCTATGAGTGGCACATTACGGAATCCTCCACAGCTCATAATGACGTTACGCACATCCATCCGGTAAGATTGCCATCTGATATCATAGGAGGTAAGAGACATAACCCTCTGAGTCCACTTATGCGTGCTCTGAGCATCCACAAAAGGTCCACTGACTGGCAGGAGAGACAAGAACCATCTGAGCAAAAGCGGGAGACAACACCTGATAGCCCCACCCTTACCATGCCTACTGTGAATAGCATAGTAAGTGTCAGCCAACAGAGTAGGAACTGGATTTCCTCCAATGAAAATACTGACTGCAGCATAGTCAACAAAATTGGGCATACTCGGAAACAGGACGATCCCATAGATCATGACGGCCAACTGAGCATGAAAGGCTTCCCAACTTCCCTTCTCTGCTTCTTCTCTAGCTACCCTCAACAGAAACTTCAAAGGCAATCCTACAACATCCCCACTGGACTTCCAACTATCGCTGACTTCCTTGATACCCAAATGGAGAGCTCTGGCAACAACTCTGAAATCAACCTCCTTGGGCACATCCAAGAAAGGAACCTGATACCGGACCGGGACACTCAGCAGAATGGAGTACTCCTCAAGAGTAGGCGCCAACTGATAATCTTGAAAGGTGAAACAATGAAGCTCTGGGTCGTAGAACTGTAGAAGAGTCTGCAACGGCACCGGATCGACTACCATCTTCAACAGGGTCAGAATATCTCCATACTGGTCAACAAACCCCTTCTGGTTACCACTGGTCATAAGGTTGCTCAACTCAATCAGAGACGTCAAAGGTTCACGGTGAAAGCTGTAGGAACAAGTCTTCCGCTTCAACTCTGGGACTGTTGCCATCTCTATCAGTGAACAAGCTCTGGAATGTACCTGAGAAATGATATGCATGCAGGGATTAGTTTTTTTTTGTTTTCTTTTTCCCCTTTTCTTTTTTTTTGTATCTTTTTTTTTATTGCGTTTCTTTTGAAAAATAAATATGCTATGATGCAAATGATGCAGACACGACTGGTTGGCTGTGTCTCTCAGAACACAGGATCAAAGCTTCGGCTTGAACTCGGAACCACAAATTCATCTGAAACCCAAAGTCATCTGAGACCCCAAAATTCTGAACCAATAGTCACCAACAGGATCACAAGTCACCAACAAGTCACCAACTGTACCTGTAATAATGATCATTCCCTCCCCACTCACGGGTGTCATCTAGGCCAGGGTAAGGTCGAGAGAAACGCAGCATAAATAACCTTTCGCAGAACATCATCATATACACACCCAAAGTATGTAACGATAATGTCCCACCAGGGTCTGAACTGCTCGTGATATCAATGTTCCGCTAAGTGGCGCAATACCACCCGCTTCCCATGAATCACTCTATTCCTAAGTATCCTAGATTTCACTCATAGCCTGGGTATTGGGCCTTTTACCTCATGTAACTCCCACCCCAACAGAGAGAAACAGACAACCAGCCAGGTGAACAGATGAATATGAATGCAAACATTAATGCAAACAATAAATGCAAACAGTAAATGCAAATATATACAAATGAATGCAATAAATACAACAGCAAACAGCAACCAAAACCCTAACCTAGAGAGCGCTAGGAGAGACTCGCTTAGGGAAGATGGACCAGCACAGGTCAACCTCTCTATCATCCCCAGCAGAGTCGCCAGCTGTCGCATCACGCGAAAAACCGGCGGGAAAAGAAGAACAACAGAGCCGCCACCGTGCGTTATTTATCCCAAAAGAGGGAAAGGAAACGCTCAGAGTAAACCTGGAAAGAACATGGTCTCGCGACCAAAGGGAATGGGATCGGGAGTCGGTTATGCGAAGGGAAGGTATTAGCACCCCTACGCATCCGTCGTACTCGACGGGATCCACGCACAATAGGAAGGAAAAATGGTTGCTAAAACACTGCTCAAACACACACACACACTGGCTGAAAGAGACACAAGAAAACAAGACTGGAACTGACTCGGCAGGACATCGTATCCTGGGCCTACTTAGTCTATCAAGCATAGACATCAGAGTCGAAGTAGTTCGGACTGGGGAAACGACACATGCTCGCTAGGATATCGCATCCTATGCATACGTATCTCCTTTGGACGAAGGAGAATCAGAGCATCCGTAGCTCGGCTAACACGCACACAAACAAACACAGGCAAAGGCAAACATGGAGCCTGAATGCCAATCACTGGACTTACATCAGCATCCGAACCAAACACATGCACACTGGAACCTAACTGCCACTCGATGGACTTACATCAGCTTCCAAGCACACAACAAGACAAAACAAAGACACAGGCGCCCGGAGAGATCAGCTCATCTCCTGCCTACGTACCTCATCTGGTATGAGGATCAGGGCGACGTAGTTTCCCTACGGAGGGATACAGGACTAGCCTAACCAGATAACAGAGGGAGACACAACTAGGGAGACTACGACTCGAGCCTAGATGTTATCATGAAAAATCATCCCTAAGTTAAGGTTTCTAGCTAACTGGCACAGGGAGCCAGCCTATCCTAATCATGACTTGCACAGGAAGCAAGCCACACACACACTTAACTTGCACAGGAAGCAAGCCAAGCAAAACCTAACTTGCACAGGAAGCAAGTCTAAACTAACCCTAACTTGCACAGGAAGCAAGTCAAACAACACACACAAGCACAGGTAGCACACACTATACACATGCAAGGGGCTCAAACAAGGGTTAGGTTTTAGTCGAGGGGTCATATCAACCTCAACAAACAAACCTCTGGAACTGGGTGAATGTGCTCTTAACCTTGCCATTGAGGGGCTAAGGTGAAGCAGATGAAAGGTGAGTGAAGATAAGACTTCACAGCTCTTATCCCTGGCCTGGGAGAGCTTAAGACAAGAATGTGTGGGTTCAGAAAGTGGGAACCCTTCTACACATTTGATACTGACTCAACTGTACAATTGTACAAGATCTTGGGTTTGTATCTGCAATGCATCAACACAGTGGTGTGAGCAAAGCAGATGACACACAGAATAGCAGGGGATAGATTGCATATCCCTTGGGTTCTGCCAATTGCCTCTTCACTTAGGAGGTCTTTGACTATGTACAGGGACAAATGTAAACAGTCACAAACATCGCCTCTTAAGGAGGACTTCAGACAGTTGCCTGGCCAAGTAACAGGCCAGGTCTTCCAGACTACATGAAGATTAGAAGCATACCTCAATGCAAATTGCTTATACAAGCAAAGCAAAGCAAAGTTCACAAGGAACTAAAAGCAACTAAAGCACCTGAAACCAGTCAAGCACATTTAGTATACAAGTCAAAGTTAAATCAAAATGAAACAGATATCAACCAGTCAACACAATCAAGTGAATGTGCAAGGCACAAGGCTCAAGGCATGTGAGCCAAGCCACCTACAAAATAAACAAGTTAGACAATGATATTTAAGCAAGCTCAATCAAAAAAGAATTGGTCTCATTGGTCATTTGTTGGTCAACCTGAAAACATGAACTCAAAGGTGAGTAACAAGACCACTAGGGCAAGCCTAGGGTCAAAAGAGAATGAAAAAGTCAAAACAGCAAAGGGCAAGCATCCAAAATCATGTTCAAACAATCAAGAAGCAAACCCAATTGGTTTCATGTTTATATCATGCATCATCATCATTTCATGAACAATTTAGGTCAAGGCATGGCATTTAGAAGCTCATAGGAGTCAACAGCAAGACTTGCATCAAAAGTAATCTCAAACATTTCCAAAAATCACCAAATAAATCATGGTCAATCACAACCCACAGCATGGTAAGCATGTCAAATTTCATCTCATTTGGACAAGTGGAAGGCAGTCAATGAAAATCAGAAAATCAAAGCAATTTTGAACATGCTCAATGAAGTCAACCAAACATGCATCAACTTAGAAAAATCATAAATCAGAGATGGTGTATGATAAATGAGTGGGACTAAAACCATGGCAAAGATGAGGATGTCTAGTTATCTCATGTAAAATTTCATGTCCATCTAATAAAGTATGAGAATTTCACAAATGAAATGGGAACAAGTGTCACAAAAAGTCAACATATGACCAAGCAGGGGAGAAAATCTCAAACAATTAGGAAATGCCACAAATAATTCCAAGAAAATTCACATGTAAACTAGACATCCAAGGGTACATTCATGCAATAATTCCAACCAATTTGAGTTCAAGAAGCATGGTAATGAAAATCATGAAGTTGGACATCAATGGTGTGACACAAATTGTCACACCCTAATTCAAAAATTCATAACTCAACAACCAGATAAGATAAATTCACAAACTCTACACCAAAATCACCATGAATGTGTCTAGTTTAAGCACAAACAATTTGGGAGCCATTGGATAAAGTGTCACCATTTCACAAATGTTTTAGCAAAGTGTACAAAATATGAGCACATGTCACAAACCCTCATACCAATTAAAATCCACTCATCAAAAAAATCTGGAAAAATCATGATAAAAAACTAGAGATTGTGATGAACATGATGCAAAAAATCCCATGAAATTTGGATTAAAATTGGATGCGCAATGATTTTTGTAAGATGATGTATCAAATTGAAATAAAAATGAAAAAAACAACATCATTTAATGGGTCATGTGCCACGCTGATGGCAAACTTGTAATTACCCTTGCCACTTAACTAAACGATGCGTTTTGGCAAAGGAAATGAAATGTTTCTATTGGTCGGTTTCAAATGGAACAGGGACGCGGTTCATGCAAACCCTAATCCAGAAATCCGCAGCAAAATGCGCAGCTGGCTATGAAGGTTGCAGGAGAATCCGCAGGAAATTCTCCAGCAACCAAGAATAGTATGATGTTCTTCATCACCTTCAACGTGATTTTTCCAGAAAATCCAAAAAGTCTCAGAAATGAAAATTGATGATGGCAACGTGCATATCCAACATCACTCATCAATAAAACAAACACTATTTCATCAATCAACAACAAATCGAACACAAATCGAAGGAATCTAAACATGAACACGAAACTTTAAAACCCTCGTTCTCTCTCATTTCTCAATGGTTTTTCACGATTCAAAGCACAATACAACCAGCGTGGAAAGATCTACATAATGCATAACATGGTTTTGGAAAATGAGAGATTCGAATTCCTTACCAGATTTGAAGAACTGAGTTGGTTTGGAATTGTTTGGTTACAAATGGTTGAAACAGATGTTCCACACGCTCCCACAAGGTGAATGGTGAAGATACTTGGGCCTGAAACAACTTGAAACAGCTTCACTCGACCTTTGCCATGGATGATGCTTGGAAAGAACAGTCCAACAAAAGCTTTTTACAGTTGAAGAATGATAGTTGAAATGGGCCTAAAATGATGCTTGGATGATGGAACAACAAAGGTATGGTCGTGGCCTTTGGGAGTTTCTTGCAGATTTTTGAAATGGTAAGAAAATGGATTTTTTAGAGAGATGAGTTTTCTGTTGGTTTTGAGTGGCTGCTGCTAGGGTTTCAGAGAGAATATGTTGAATATATATGCTGTTTGATGTTGCTAAGTGGAATGCTAATCATGGTTCATGAAAATGTGGAGTAGAGTTGGTAAAAGTGTACTTTTTTTCCAATTTTCAAGCAAGTTGGCATGGGTGTATGTACTGCACGAATTTGGGCTTTCAAACATGACACAAACCACATTTCTGAACTATTTCAATTGGCCAAATGGTTTAAAAATGATTATTTGGAAAGTTCAATTTTTCACCTCACTTGAAAATAATCCATGTAGGTTCAAAAGTGCCATTTTGATCCATAACGTTTTGGTACATGAAAGTTACATTTTTGGAAAGAGGGGGTCAAATGTGACTTGTAGGAAAAAACCCCACCCAAATTGGCCAAATGGTTTGAGAGATATGGCCTTTTGAAGTTCAAGAATATTTGAAAATGAATTGATCATAACTTGCCAACCATACATGGGAATTGAGTGTTCTTGGACTTTTTGGAAATGGGAGAACAAGATCTTCAACTTTCATGTTGGGCAAAAATTCATTTGAAGTTTGTATCATGATGTAAGTTTGAGGATCAAGACTTTCCATTTTTGGCAGGTTTCAGTTACAGGTCCAGTTTCCCTTTTTGGAAATTTCTGATCTGGCTTCAAATTCTTCAATGATGTTGTTTGACATGATACATGAGGCCTATTTGGACATGAATAAGCTCTCTCAAACCAAATCCATCCATCAAAACCATAAAATCAAACACAGTTGACCAAGTTTGACTTTTTAGGGTTTCTGGCTGACTGTGCATTGACTGATGATTTCTGAACATCCAATCCTTGACCAAAACACTTCAAATGGATCCCCAAGTCATTTGAACATGTTGGACCCACCCTAAAGCCTTGGCTCCTTGAGAAATGCACTTGCTTGCTTGACTGACTGATCTCCTGACCAGTTTGACCTAATTCTCTTGATTGGCTTGCACTTGAGGCAAATGGGACAATGCAATGCTATGCAGTGGACCATGTTATGTTATGACCTAATATGAGAATGTATGTACAATGATAGGTGCAAATTTGAGGTGCTACACATCATATTCATGAACTAGGCCATGTTGGTCCTCATCTCTGCTAGATCTGCTTGAAATTGATCCATGGTCTTCTGTTGATTCTGCCTTGTTGCGTAACGGTGCGGACGATACTCAGCAATCTTGCCTGAAACGGGAACAAGAATGATAAGTCCTCTTCAAGAACACCTGTAATGATGCAAGAATGATATGTGTATGATGCGTATGCTATGTTTTATCATTTCTCAGGTATTTAAGAGTCTCGTCCACCTTTGAAAAAAGGCAACCTACACCCGTAAGCGGAACATAAACAACAAAGAAGCAACATACACTGGATGGCAAGCAAAAGTGAAACATCAATAATCCCATCCATAGACATAAGAAATAAGGTTCATACAAACATGGTTCGAGCAAAGATTTAGTTCATCAGTGTAGAACAAGGAATCCCATCCAACAATCCTGGAGGTGATTCTCAAAATAAACAACAAGACAAACTGGGGAAGTCGTCCTTCAGGAATGAGAGTCTTCAAATACTGGCACTGATCCATCAATCGGTCACACTCTGAACACTCAGGTAGAGGGGTGAGCTTCTCTTTCAGTTGCACCCTGAGTTCAACGACTTCCTCTCCGGATCATAGAACTGTAAGAGAGTCTGCAGAGGTACCGGATCAACCACCATCTTCAACAATGCCAAGATATCCCCATACTGATCATCAAAAACTTTCTGATTACGGTCGGTCACGAGATTACCCAATTCTTCCAAAGATGTCAACGGCTCATGGTAAAAGCTGTAGGTGCAAGTCTTCCTCTTCAACTCTGGAATGGCAGCCATCTCTCGGTGTGAACAGACTCCTGAATAAACCTGAGAAAAGATATGCATATGCGGGTTAACTTTTTTTCTTTTTATTATTTTTGAAAATGAACATGCTATGATGCAAAATGATGAAACAATGGTTGGTTGGCTGTGTGTCACAAGGCACAGGATCAGAACTTCAGCATGAATTCGGAACCGGGAACCATAGAACACAATCATCAACTTAGAACCCATATTTCAGAACCAACGGTCACCAACAAGAACCAAACAAAAGTCACCAACAGGACATGGTCACCAACAGAACAAGTCACCATCATAACAAGTCACCATCAGAACAAGTCACAATCAGAACAAGTCACCATCAGTACCTGTAAATGATTCATTCCCTCCCCACTCACGGGTGTAATCTAGGCCAGGGTAAGGTCAAGAGACACGTAGGATAAACAATCCTTTCGAGAATATCATCATATGCACACTAGGTGTATGCAACGATAATACCCCATCAGAATCTGAACTGCTCGTGATACCATGTTCCGCTAAGTGGCGCCATACCACCCGCTTCCCATGAATCACTCTATTCCTAGGTGTCCTAGAGTTCACTCATAGCCTGTGTATTGGGCCTTTTACCTCTTGTGACTCCCACCCAACAGCGAAACAGATACACAGCCAACACAGTATGCATGAAACAGTAAAGCGCACATAGGATGCAATGCAAGCAGATAAGTATGCAAAGCAATAAATAAATAACACACAACAGACAATAAACAAACAAACGCTAGGAAAGGCCCACTAGGGAAAATAAGTCCCCAGCAGAGTCGCCAGCTGTCGCTCCCCGGATTTCCCGAATCCAAGTACAAACGCGAAAAAGAGTGGCGAGGAAAAAGAGTAGAGTCGCCAGCTATGTACTTTTATCCCAAGAGGAGGGAAAGGTAGTACTGCATAACCAAGAGGGAACGGATAAAACAAAGTCTCGAACCAAAGAAAACTGAGTAAGGGGGCCGGTTACGTGAAGGGAAGGTTATCGCACCCCTTCACGTCTGTGGTACTCCACAGGATCCACGCTTGCTATTTATGTCTAAAGTGTGTGTATAAAAAGTCCTATATGTGATGCGAAAGAGAGAAAATCAAAGTAGGGAAAAGAAAGAGTTATTGCTCGCACAGGCCCTACCCTGCTGCATACGTATCTCAAGAAGGATTGAGAATCAGAGCACCGTAGCTCGGCTAACCTATTTTTGTTTGTTTTGTGTTTTTTAGATGAACGACGTTACTACGCAATCTACCAGATGCTCGACCTTGGGAGACTTACTCACCTATCGTAGAAGGAGTTAACATGTTCTTAAGAAAAGAAAATCAAAGAGTTTGTTTGTGTTTTAGGAATGCTCATGCAAAAAGGAAGTCCTAGACGAAGGAACCGTGCTACCTTAATTAACATGCAAACGAGAGACTATACGAAGCCTGGCAGTCCTATGGGGAGACGATCACACGACACAAAAACATATAGCATAAAGTAAATGCACAAACAAGGGGGCTCAAACATACATGGGTAGGGCTTTAGTCAAGAGGGGTCATATCAACCTCGACAAACAAGCCATGGAAAGGTAATCAAATGGGCTCTTAACCAACTGACATTGAACGTCAGGGTGAGAAAATCAAAAGGGTAATGAGGATAAGACCTCATAGCTCTTAACCCTGGGCAGGGTGAGCTCATGACAAACCGTGGGGGTTCAGAAAGATGGAACCCTCTCCACTGACTGACCAGACAAAAGATCTTGGGCTTTTGTTCTGAAGAATCGACACGTAGTGCGAGCATAAAGAACGACACACTGAATAACGGGGGATTGACTACTAATCCCTTTTATCCGTCAATTGCCTCTTCATGGAGGTCTTTAGCACTGGTGCCTCCTCTTGGAGATCTTTGGGCACAAAAGTAAACACACAAAAACATTGCCTCCTATCGAGGTCTTCCAGCTAAGAAAGCGGTAAAATGTTGGAAAGATATAAAAGGGATCAAGAGATCTACCACACGGATAAAGATCCGAAGTAACAACAACTAAAGAAACAAGAAACCCAGAGATCTTTCAAGCTAGCACCATCAAAGAAAGCGAGTCAGCAAAGCAATCAGAATAAATCTCCAAATGGTATCCCACAAATAAAGTGGAATACCAAGCAAGCTATCTCTTTAAGAGTCATGTGAGCCCTCACAAAAACTCAACAAACAAGTTAAAATAACAAGATGGGGTGCAATCAAGAGTTGCACCAATCAGAAGAATCATAGCAACAACAGTATCAGGTAAATAGTGCACGGATGCAATAGAAAGCATATCATAACAAAGCATGAATTATGAAAGGAGGATACAATAGCACCAAGTCATAAGTGACATCAATTCAATATATGTCTCAAGAACTCAACTCAATAAGATCAAAGCAAAAGCACTAAACACTCAAAGATGCATCAAAGTCAAACAAGTCAACGTACAAGTTCAAAGTGCTTCAACTTCAACAATGAGTCATAAACAGTAAAGGCATGAAGCAAGGGTCAAGGATTAGACAATTAAGCACACAAACAGAACCAAATGGCTTCTAAAATATCAAAAACAAAAGTCAGTTAAACCCAACTTAGCAAAGTGGAAGTCAATCATGTCCAAAGCACCTCAAAATGCGACAAAAGCATTATAGACAAGTTCATGCAATTATGTGTCAAGATGAAGTGAACATGGCAGCAAGGTATGCACATCATAAGCATGTTAAATGAGCTATGTAATCAATATTCAAACCTCCAAGTTCATATCATAAGCATAGAATCACTTTTGAATCAAAATCAAACAAAGTGTATCATGAAACTCTAATGCGTCTTTCATGCTCAAATGAATGCAAAAAGGAGCTCATTATGAATAAATGCACAAAGACTTGATAGAAGCATCATATAACAGGGGAGAACACATGTGCAAAGGCACCAAACCAGAATCAAAGTGTAACCACATGAATCATGTTATTAAAGTTCACAAAAGTTCACAAAAACAACCAAGGATAAGAGGCCTACACCTCTTGTCAAACAAATGCATCAAAAGGGTATCAAAACTCAAAGTCAGGGGGCAAGGATCCATACATCAAGACATGACATACATACTAAAACATTTGCAAAAGGATTGGTTTCAACACTCAAAGGAAGTGGCACAAATGCCTCATGCTAAGCAAGCATCAAAATAGGGACTAAAATGCAAAAATCAACTTCAAAAATCCAAATCAAACTGAAAATGCATCCTAAATTCATGAGAATTTAACACAAGGTTCCGCTAATCATCTATAAACATTATGCGAAAAATCAGGAGCATCCAGATTCATTTGATATGAAAACAAAAATCGAGAAATTGAGAATGCAAAAACACGTCCAAAAACGCAACATTTAAATTCATGTGTCAAACCTTAGAAAAATGACATAGAAAATAATCAAACCATTTACCACATCTTAGTATCATGTATGAGGATGGTGTGTGCAAAAGCTTGGGTCAGAATGGTTAAAATATGGGATTTCATGAAGGTTTGAATGCAAATGGTCAAAAATGCACATAAATGAATCAGAAATTCATATTAAATTCCACGTGTCATGAAATAATGGGGCAATGATACCATAAAATCAAGGACTCATCAGGGATCACTCACAAAAAATTTCATAATTTTTTATGTATTTTTGCTATTTTGAAAAAAAAAAAACAGGGTGAAATATGTACATGGCATGTGACATATATGCAACAAAATCAATTGGTCACACAAGTCACTTAAGTGACTAATAAAAATAAATAAAAACAAAAATCAGAAAAAACGTGGGCCTTTAGATCAAAATAGAAGTCAAATAAAGTCAAAGCGATCCAACGGCCATGGGATCGTCTTCTTCCTCAAGACAAATCCGGTCGTGAACAGTAACGCCGGTGGGATTCCGGCGGCGGCCTCCTCCACGCGCGGCCCAGAACTTCACGAAAATGGGGCTACACCCCCTAAACCATATGCTAGGAACTCAAAAATCACATTAGTTTTTCATGAATCCTCACGAATCTCTCAAATCACAACCAACAAGTTTGAACATCAAAACTTTAAATCAAGATTTCTCACTCAATATTGCATCATTTTAAAAAGTAAACACATCTACATCATCACCATAGCAGGTAGTTTCATTTAGGCATAAGAAATGAGCGAAATAAGAGAGTCGAAATTTGAGTTACCGGAAATGGCGCCTTCCGAAACTTCAGTAGGGTGATGAGATAAGCTCCAGAATACCTCCCTTGAACTTCTATGAATGTTTGCTACCTTTGGTTGTGCTTGAAACGGTCCAGATCTTGAGATTCAAGAAGCAACCTCCATTAAAGCTCTGTTTAGAAACTGCTTGGAATGGCTCAAATGAAGGGTGGTTTGTGATCCTTAGAGTGTGTAGATCAAGGATCTGCTACTGGTTTTCATTTTCCATGGATGTATGGAGAGATTTTATGAGAATAAAGTATGAGATGATTTTTGGAAAGTGATATTTTCAGTGTGTATGGAGGCTGCACGAATTAGGGTTTTGCTTAATGATATTTTCAGAGTTTATCCCCTCATTTTTGTGACTTGGTAGGCTCAAATGAGAAAGTTTTAAGTCCATGATCATTTTGGTTATTTTTGGAAATACCCCCTTATTTGCACATGGCCACCCTTGTTTAATGCACTAATCCTTTCTTGAGACTTGATTAATCATGATTATATGAAAGAAATAACACAAAATGATGTTTAATGTCAATTTTGCAAAAGTGCAATTTTTGTGCATGCATGACTTTTCCACACATGTGGAAATGCATGGGCTCAAATTCCAAGGTGGATTTGGCCCAAAAAACAATGCTGAAAAAATTCCCAATGATTGGCATGTGAGAATATTCCATGATGTCAACTTGTGTCCTTTTGACTTTTCATGCAAGAAAGCTTGAAAAATGACTTGCACCATTGATGAATCATGAAACATTATAGGTCATTTTTCATGCCATTTTGAAGTATTTCTCAAAACAAAACCATAGCAAAAAGAGCCACACCAATTGGACTTGTCAACCTCAAGTTATGCCTCTTTAAAGCCTTCATGCACACTACATCATTCAAGAACCATAACTCTTCAACCGTTCATCATATGGCCTTGAAATAGGACTTTTTGGAAAGGGGAGACAAAGATCTACAACTGTCATGTGTGAGAAAAATTCATTTGGAGCTTCCTTGGTGATGAAAAATGTTAAATGATCTTGGTACATCAGTAAGCTCGCTAGGCGAGTGAGGTAGCGAAGGGCTCGCCAGGCAAGCACTTAACGAGGTTCCAGCAAACACTCCCAGACTTGGATAAAAGCATAGCTAGTAATTACTCGCTAGGCGAGCACCGAGTGAGCAGGTTAGCGAGCAATTCCAGTAGCAACATCATCAAGGCTCGCTGGAGCAATGGAGGAAGCGTAGGCTTCGCCTGGCGAAGGATTGCTCGCCTAGCGAGCATGACAGTTCAGGAAGTTTCTTCTGGGCGCAGGTGACTCTGGTGGCTTATTTTGGGACTCGCTAGGCGAACCATTCTGCTCGCCTAGCGAGCATGACAGCTCAGGAACATCTTTCCAAATTTGGCAACCTGTGCACTGGACCTTTGTTCCTTCAAGATTAATGTTTTGAATGATGAATAAACCCCATTTGAACATGTTGGAAGTATCTCAAGCCATTCCCTAGCCATTTGACCCTCAGTTGACCAACAGTTGACTTCACGGTTGAATTTTGAACTGTACTGAGCCCATTAAGCTTGATCCTTTAAAGAAAACCTCTGAAAATGAAACCCTAGCTCCCAAGAGCTCTACACAACATCCATAAGACCTTCGAACCAAGATTGCATCTCAATCCTTGAGGAACCCTACTTTGACCTTGATACCCAGATGAATACAAACTTCCTTGAGTGTTGAGAAAAACCCTAGTTGATGCACAATTTCCCTTGTGTTGATCATTCAAGTAGAACCCACAAAGTGACTTGGATGATATCCAAGCTTCTTGGAAGACAAACTCTTGGAGCTAATTTTGATTGACATGATGAAATGCAATATGAAATGTTAAATGACCTAAAAGTGAATGCATGAATGAGGAGGGCAAATTTGAGGTGCTACAATAGGCTAGCTCTATTTTTATATTGCCCAATCTCCTCACTTGTTAGATCTAAAGTTTAAGATAATAGTCCTAGAGTTATGGACCATACCCTTCTTTTACCATGAGAAAGATCAAGCCTTCCTACGGTAATCCTTCGAGATTAGTCTTATCTAACCAGGACGCATGTAACAACCCTTAGGGGTTGATAGCATAAGGTCACCATGAATTGAATAAGTTCTAGATAATGGTTTTCAGAGTCATGGACCATATCTAAATCATCAACATATTAGGGGATAACCCTACTATGAAGATATCTTTGGGGGGTCTATTCGGAGTGTAGCTTCCATGTATCTTTGAGATATGGCACCTCACAGAAAACATTTCAGTTCTACTTCTTAACTTAGGGTTCTTCTCAAGCCATGGTTTTAGCTTCACACATGTTATTAATCTCAACCGATGATATGACAATATAATAATATAATAAATAAGAATAAAAAATGGAAAGAAAAAGAAAATAAACAACCGAGAAAAAGAAAATAAGCAACTGGGAAAAGGAAAATAAGAAAATTCAGAAAATAGAAAAAGAAAACACACAAAACCCTAGAGCTAGAGGTTAGGATGGACTCTCTTTAGGGAAGTAGGAGTCCCCATCAGAGTCACCAATTATCGCAACTGGAAAAATGACAGAGTTGCCATCATCCTTTATTTATTCCTAAGGAATAGGGAAATAATAATAAAACCTAAAGTTAAGGGAAGAGACTAAGGTTCGAGAGTTAGTTAAGTAAGGGGAAGGTGTTAGGCACCTCTCACCTTCATTATACTCACTAGGATCCTTCTCTAATTCTAGGGTTAGTGTGTGTTTGGAATGTTTGCCTATGTTACTTATTATTTGTTTAAGTTATTTAATTACAAGGGATTAAATTATTATTCACAGAAAATGATTTGATTAATACGGGAGGACAAAGAAAAAAGATTTTGGTTATCATACTCGCTAGAGTGTTAGGACTCTATGCCTACGTACCTCCATGTTTGATGAAGGATCAGAGCATCATAATTCTTCTAAAAAATATTTGTTTGTTTATTTGATTTTAGATCTTGAAAAGATTCTCAATGCAACTGGGACGGAGAAAGTATCTGATTTGAAATGCCTCAACACACAAGGATAAAGGACTTAAGATTTGAATGTGTGGAGTTGATTTTAGTTAATTTGATAATTGCAAAAATATTATAATTAATTTAATTATAAATAAAATTAGATCTTTTGTTCTCTCTCTATCTCTCTTCCCCTTCGGCCACCTTCTAACCCAAACACCACCCACAAAACCATTGTCCCCTCCAGGTTTTCGGTTGAGCTTCAATCGGAACCTACAAACCTTCAATCGGTGTTCATCCAAATTATGAACACCAGTCCAAAAACCAATCACCATCGTACCAAACCCCGTGTAACCCAAATCTCTGGTTGAACTTCAACCAGGATCTTCAAACCTTCAAACCCTCAACCCAAAAAATATTTAAACCCAGAACCCTAACCTCGAACCCTTAGATTCCTAACCATGGTTCAACATGAACCCTAACTCAAAACCCAGAAACAATGAACCTTAACCCTAAGTCGAGCCCAAAAACCTCTAAACCTTACCCGCAAACACACGAAATAACCCCCAAACCCTAAATCAGAACCCTCTTAACCCAAACTAAACATTCAAGTTCCAAATCAAACAACAAAATTTATGAAACCCTAAGCCAACTTCTAAACAACAATCAAACACAATCACATATCTAATGGTTCAAAGAAAACCCTACCTTTCCTATCATGTCCAAATTAAGTTGTGTCTCTTCCCTTCCTTAAGACTTGTCTGGTTTTTTCTGATTGTATCCTCTCTAATTTCCTTATTTCTTCTTTTACATGTGTATCAAATTAAATATGGAGGTCTAGCATGGAGCCACTTAAAGTTTCAATGTGAAACCTTAAGGATTCAGAAATCGGAGCTCTAGTGAATGGGTTAGGGATTGCAGCAGCTTTTAGGTTCAATTTTCTTCTCCTTATGAATTAGACTTAGGCTTTTATAGATTAAATTAGGTTTAGACTTTTAAATTAGATTAATTGTATTAGGAAACTTAGGATTTTATTGATTTTTATTAGAAATTGGGGTTTCTGATTTGATTGTATCTGGTCCAATTTTATTTATAAATTATGATCTCTAGTGAACTTGAAATCTATTAATGGAAGCTTCTGATTGATTTGAATTTTCAGCTTTTTGATTCACCCCATTTTCTCTTTGCACGCTGATATAGGGTTTTTGGGATTGAATTGGGGATTGGGGATGAATCCGGGTCAAGGACTTGACCAGGTTCAGTGGTGGATTTGGGTCAATATTGACCTAGCTGATTTGGACATTGGGTCATTCACTTGACCCAACTAGAATGGACTTTGGGCTTTACTCAGTTAGCCTCTTGACCAACCCATCAACAAAATAATAATATTATCTATATTTTAAAATAAGCTTGACTAATAAAAAGTAATATAATTACAATATGACTTAGTCAATATTAACTTAATTATAAACTAATAAAAATTCAATTGGTTTTATAAATTAACATCTAATTAACTTAATTAAAAGTGACCTACTTAACTCTAAAAACAAAGTATTATTTCAAATTAACCCTGGAATATCCTAAATTAACAGTTAATCAAGATGTATTAGAAAAATCAAAATGGTCCTCCTTTGACTTTTTTAAGTCATGGGGGGTTGATCAGATGTCTCACACGGGCTCTGCACATGTTAGTGATCTAAACCCTAGGTTAGGAGAAAGATGGTCAAATTTTGGGATACGACAAGACTAAATTAGTAACATAACTCTAATGTCCTAATATTGTTGATGAGATTGATCAATAACATAACTCTAACTTCCAAATTAGTGAGTAGATTGGTACCCTATCCATTTGGTGTTGAGGTGATGAGTGTATTTCATATACATTTGCGCTTATGATTGGTGATGGTTGTAATTGATATATTAATAATTTTGATGATTGATGATGGTTGTGAATTATATGAATATGTTGATGTTTGAATATGCTATCCTTTATTGTTTTATACACAACTAACAATTTTGAACATATTCTTACCCCTAGTTTTTTTATTTATGGTATTTTGTACTCTCGCTATACAAATACTCAGGAAGATGATTAATAGCTTTTGTTGAGTTGGAGGATGGTGTTCAGGCCTCTTCATTTACTTTATTATTTTCCGAGCCTATTAGTTTTTGTGTCACTCTGATATGTAACACTAGGGATGGGATATTTTGTTACATGTTAGGTTTCCTCAGAGATCTTTCTGAAATATTTCATTAATTATTGGTGTTGAGACAAATAAATATTTTTCCTGAGGTTTTGATCTTTTATTCCACTACTTTAACATTATGTTTTGTTGAGTAAGATGTTTGATGATGAATGTGTAATGCCCTATTTGTGAAATTTAATGAAATTGTTTTATAAATAAAGATTCTGGGTTTTAGGGTGTTATAACAAGCATGCAAAGTGAAGGAGAAAATAAAATTTGGCTACTGGATTTCACCTGATTACGATGATTCCACTGTAGGTGTGATGAAATCATATCACGACCGCGGTGAATGTTAACACGGTCGCGTCGAAGACATTAGAAAGAGACTTTGGAAAGAGACATCGGGGCCTACCGTTGGACATCGTGATCACAATTCACCTTAACACGGTTGCGAGGGACGCGTTAAAAGATCTATAAATTGCCAATTTTGGTATTTCTTCCGTATAATCGCCTTTTTCTACTCAAATTCTCATTACTTATCAAGCAATATTTTGTGTTGTTGTATCCTCTTTGTTGTAGAGATATGGCACCTAAAAGAAGCAGAATCTCGCAAGCCTCAACATCATCCACACCTCCTACTCAAGATACTCCATCATTTCCAAATTATAGATTCTTCACCGAAGCTCACACCAAAATATATATAAAAGTGAAATATTACAAATTAATTAGTGAGAGGGTCTTTGATGTGGAAGAACCTGAAGTTTATGAAGAGTTTATCATCATGTTGGAGGAGAGAGGTGTGAGGTTCAATAGCATGATCAAGGAAACCAACAAGTATATTGGGCTCGAGTTGTATGCCAATGATGCCTTGTGTCCATTTAAATACTAGCCTTCTTATATGCAAGGTAAAAGTGTTGATTATAGCCCTTCTAAAATTAATGTTCTACTTCATCTCCAACCTCCATCTATGTGTAGCATTCTAAATAAAAGGGGTGTTAGCATGACCGGGAGAATGTGTGAGAGGATGTTAGAAGAGTTTTATCAACCTAGGGATGTGTAGGTGATTATAAAGGGGAAACCTTAAGGTTGTGCACTAGGCAGATATGGCCAATACCAAAAGCATAGGCCTCCTTTATTGTTCAAACTCTAGAATCTGCATCCAAACAGTATGAATTTTTTATGAAAAAGTGTCAGGATCTAATGGAAATTCAATAGTATGAGCCAATTGATGTTGGGTTGTTAGTTGTTGAAAATTTTAAATACATGGTTGACACACCACAACGAGCTTGTGGGAATTTTTGTTGTATTAATGAGTTGTGCAGTTATCTGGAGTGCCAAGTCACCTTGATGATGTGATGGTGAGCCCTATGTTAGTAATCCACAAAAGTGTTATAAGAATTATCCCCACACATCCGATTAATGAAGGTGGATAAGATAAACCACAATAATAAGAGCAAGAAAAATTCTACCATCCTGAGATCCATCAACCTGAAGGAGCCCCATAGCAACAACATCACACACCTAACCGCTTGCAAATATTGGAAGAGTATGCGCTTGGCATGACAAGTTGGGCCAATAAATATTCACCCAACTTTTATGTTGAACCACCAATATTTGAACTCGATAATCATGCTTTCTATGATGACAACGGATACCACATGCCAGTTCCAAACTTGCGAGAACGTTTTGCAACTACTAAAGACAGGAAATCCTACTTTAGAGAGTAGGACCAAGACTTGACCAACTGAAGAGATGATATGGGGACCACTTGGGCAAGCCAAATCAAAACTTCCAAGATGGTGTGAATGATATGAACAACTACTTCAACTCTAACAAGATATGACTAGGATTTTTCAATTTTAGTTTAGATTTTATTTTCAGAATTTCCCTTATTGTACTTGATCCAAGGAAGAGAAATAACTAGCACTAAAATTTCTCTTACCTTTTGTACTTCCCTATGCTTTGAGTTAATAAACCAATTTTCTACTATTGTTTCTTTTAGTTATAGTTTTTTACCTTACCAGTGCCAATATGAAAAATAAAATCAAAAGTCACTAGAAAAAGAATGAACAAAAGAGATCAATATTGAAGTTCCCTTGCATATTAACATTTGATGAAGAAAAGGGAAGTCAACTACTTATACTAAATCTCCAAATACCTCGACTAGTAAGGTTTGAGCCAAATCTTCTCATTCTTAACTTTTCTTTCGTATGACAGTATTCGTACATTAGTTATTTTCTAGAATTTGAATTGCTTCTACTTAGTCTATTGATCTGATGAATACACACTGAGGCAGTTGTTTGTAAAAACTCTGAGCCTTTTAAGCCAATGTATATTGAGATGATTATATCATTTACTAACCACAATGAGTCTTAGCCATTATTTTGGTGACATAGCCTGTTATATAACCATTTGACTTGAAAGATTAAATATTTCCACTTTCTTTGGAGTTAGATAGAAAATTTTATTTTCCTTCTCTGGTGTATATGCGTAAGTTTGAGGTTACTCTTGAAAGTTAGCAACATTTAAGTTTGGGATTGGGGTACTAGAGAAATTGGTAAAAGGAAAGAAAAAGAAAAAGAAAAACAAGAAGTTAAAAAATGACTTCAAAAAATAGAAAAAGAAAAGAAAGATGAATAGGAAAATCAAAATGTATTCTCTAGCACCAAGTGACCAAGCAAAGAATGATATGGAAGGAACCAGATAACATAAGGAAAACTAGGTACTTAACTCCAAAGGTTTAAGCCTATTATCACAAAATATTATTCCATGACATAAGCCACATTAAAACCTTGAAAAGACCTTAAAAGTGTGTGTTTAAATACGACATTGATTGACTTTGTTAGAAATTTTATAAAATCATTGTTAAAATCTTATGTACATTGATTGTGTGGTTACCTTGTAAAATTGAGTGAATAAAGGTGAATGGGAAATACTTTGAGTACTTGTGATGTTGGAATAACTTTTTCAAGTTAATTGGATTGAAATGGGGAACAAAGTGTTTTATCAGAAAAGTAAAAGGTGATATTCATTGGTGAGGGTAAGCCTTTTATTTTTGATTAAGTTTTCAGTATGTATACAGGTTACTTGAGGACAAGCAACAAAATAAGTTTGAGGTTGTGATGACACACAGTCATTACGTAATATTTACGAGTAATTTCAGATGAATTGATGGAATTATGAGCAAAAACCAAGCCAAAAGGTTGATGAAGTGAGCAAAAATCTCCAAAGGTGAAGAAAGTTAGGACTTAGAAAAAATAAGAAGAAAAAGGAAGAAAGAAGAATAAATTTCCTATGTTTTTCTCGTGGTCGCGATACTGACATCGTGAGGATAATGTGTCACATCTCCATCGCGATAAATTCCAACACGGTCATGATGACACGTTTCCCTAACACGCCTTTTGCATTTTTAAATAGAAAAGGTGGAGATTTTTTTAGGGTTCCAAATTTTAGAGAGAAAGTGACGGCCATGAGCTTTTGTGCACGATTTTAGAGAGCATTGGACCTGTAGTTTTATATTTTTGGAAGTCCTAAACTAGGGTGCCCTCACCCAGAAACCATATTGCCCAAGCGATGTCTAGGAGAGCCACTGAGAGGTATCCATGTCTTGTGAATCAAGAAAGAGGGATTCTCCACTAACTTCTTAAAGATAGGTGGTCAGTAACCTCCCTCGATAAGAGGGAAGTGGGTGACGCCACTGAGGAGGACCCAAACCCTAGGTTCAAAGAGCCTCTAAAAATACTTATCCCAAGCAAGATAAGTGAGAACTCATTCTGTATACGCCAAAAGAGCATAACACTCACTAAAGTCACAACATCACGACTGACCATAATCGTTCACTTGTTCTCAAACCTCATCGGTCATTAACAGAGCCTCTCACCTCACGTGATCAGGACTACTAAATACACCCAAAAAACCACCACACATGGCTTCTCTCCGTCTTGGGAAAACCCTAAACACCATATCATGTTATAACCCTACTAAGGCCTTTGAGTCTTCCAGTCCTTGCACGAAGGACATGCACACATGTTCTTTTTAACAAGTAAAGTGGCGGCCACTGTGGGGCCCTGGTAAAACTAACTTGGGTCACACCCTATTCATAACCATAACCCTTTTTGTGGTTTCCCTTCACTCCTATATGTATCCGCCTTCAACTATGGTTAATAGGAGAGCTTCATCCCCAACGCTAGAATATACCAATGATAGCAATTATGCTGACACCCTGGAAGAGATGCGTGCCTCCATTGACGAATTACGCTGCCATAACGGGACGTTTGAAGACTGTCCACAACATCAGACAGTGCCAACGGGATTCTAACCCCCCAAAGGAGATGGAATTGTTGGACCCCTAACCACTCTCAAACGAGATATGGGGGAGCCTATTACAAAAGGTTTCAAACCACCCTCCCCTTCCAGGTTTGATGGGCACATTAATCCTTATGATAATGTTAACTCCATTAATACATAAACGGACATCATATAGGCGTCTAACTCCTGAAGTGCAAGTTGTTATCTAGAACTTTCAGTGAAGCCTCCCTTAGATGGTATATGGGTTTACCACGTGCTTCCATCAACATCTAGAAAGAACTGGTAAAGAAATTGGTACACAAGTTTGTCGCTAGCCGACACAGGAAGATATCCTCTACCAGTCTATTTAACATGCACCAATGTCGGCCAGAGTCATTGAAGGACTACCTCTCTCATTTTAATGAGGCCACCATCATAGTCGTCCCACCAAACTAGGAAATGTTTGTTGGGGCGTTCCAAGATCTAACATTGTCATTGGCAGAACTTGTCACAAGATCTAAGTGCTACATAAAGGGCTAGGAAAGCAACTTCAGAAAAGAAGGCACGCGGCGCCAGGGAGAAGGTTCACAATGTTGAGGGCTTGTAACACCAGAAGAAGAATAATTATACCTTGCCCATAAAGGATAAGACAACATTCAAAAGGCTAGGTAAGGCGACGAAGAACTTCACGCATTTGAACACTCACCGTGAGAAAATTTGGCGTGAGGTATTCCACTTGCACAACATACCTACGCCGCCTGCCTCTAAGGTGGAGGTGATGGGTTATGAACCAAGAATATGGTGCAAGTTCTACATGTTAAAAGGACATCACATTGAGGACTACTATCAACTTAATAAGTAAATTAAAATACTAATACAAGAGTTACACTCCAATAAATATATGTATGGTGACTCCTCCCATTCCTCATACAAGTGTAGCTCGCATGGGCGAGACGTTGATGGGAGCCCTAAGCCCAAGAAAACCAAAGAGGCATCTCAGGGCGAGGATAAAAAGGTACGTGCCACACACTCAACGTCTTAGTGGGAGGGTTTCCTAGAGGCGGGGAAACCAGCTCTGTTAGAAAAATGTGTGCTCGCCAGGTCCTGAGTGTAATAAACTTCCTTGAGGTCGAGATTGAAGGAAAGCTCTGAGCTTTTGAAGCCATAATATCCTTCTTAGAGAAATATGCAGTTGAAATCCACCCTTACAGTGAAGATCCTATGGTTATTTTTTCAAATACAAATACTTAACGATCATAAGAGTTCTCATTGACCAAGGGAATTTTGTAGACATATTATACTATGAGGCACTAGAAAGACATCACCTCAACCCAGAAGATCTAAAGCTCTTTTAAGGATCACTAGTTGGAGAAGAAGATCAAGCCAAGGATATAAATGATAGGTATTTAGTTATCGATGGCCCATCTTTGTATAATATGATTATAGGGCGACCAACTTTTAATCGGACGGGCACTGCCTTGTTTACTCTGTATTTGTGTATGAAGTACCCGTTCCTCAATGGGTGAGTAGGGGTTGTCCAAGAAGATCAAGAGATCTCCAGGAAATATATGCTGAAAGCCTCATGTTAAATAGGGTTTATGCTCATGGCGGGAAGACCAGGAGGATAAGTTCGGGGATAAAGCCACCATAGGAATTCCTAAAAGGCGAGGAGACCTCCTCCCTAAGTTGAAAACCTGAAAAGGCGACTTAGGCAAAAAGGAGCGTCCCGGTGGATTGAAAACCCGAAAGGGCGATCCAGGAAAAAGTTAGGGGCACAAGGCATAAACTGCATCAGCTGTTACTAATTAACACCGAAGAATTTGAGGCGGAAGATCAATCCAGTTACTCCCCTTAGAAGCAAGGTTTTGGGGAATCATATCTAGTAGGGATGTTAGTGGTCACTGAACTCAACGTAAACCTTTCCTTATTGCCATTTTCCAAAAAATTGTAACACTCTATGGAGCTACGCCATTTGTGTGCTATCATTCTTGAATAAAATACAAGTTTTCCCAATCATTGTTAGTTGTGTTCGTCTACGCTTTTCTTTGTTATGCAAAGTGTCATTTATTTGTTAATAATGAAATTTTGAAACTTGAAAATTTTGAAATTTAGTAAAAGGAACAAAATTACTTTGATATATGTGAAAATCAAAGGAAAATCTTTTGTTTTCCCTAAAGTATCAAGGTTGCATAAATATTCCTAAATTACCAACAAAAATCTCCATGGAACACAACTTATTAATCCTTTGGAAAGATGGACCTTGGTTATTTATAACTGTCAATCATGATAGATTCTCCTCTGGATGCGCCTGTTAATTGTACGGGTTTGAGTTATTGGTGTTGAGGAATCAGAACCTCTGTAAACAGCCCCTACAAACTCCCAGTCTGCCTATTGTTAGCATTGCATATCATGATCATTCATATATCATGCATAAAAAAATCCAAATCATGCATAGCCGAAATGTACTTCGTGCTCATTTTGCATTGACCTAGGTCTTGTTGTTGATCCTATATCCTTTGATCTCTAATTCCGGTTTGTATTTGGTGCCCTTAAACCAACATCCGGTTTTCGCAGTCATTTTCAAGTCCAATTGTTGTTGGCAAAATTCGTTAAAAGTTGGTTATAATCCATTACTTACGGTTAAGAGTCCAATTGTTGTTGAGCTTTATCTGGTCATATATGAACTTGTTGTTGAGCTTTATTCAGGTCATATATGAACTTGTGTTGAACTTTATTCCATTATCAGGTCATATATGAACCTATTGTTCAGTGCTATTCAGGTCATATACGAACCTGTTGTTGAACTTTATTCCATTATCAGGTCATATATGAACCTATTGTTCAGTGCTATTCAGGTCATATACGAACCTGTTGTTGAACTTTATTCCATTATCAGGTCATATATGAACCTGTTGTTCAGTGCTATTCAAGTCATATATGAACCGATTGTTGAACTTTATTCCATTGTCAGGTCATATATGAACCTGTTGTTGAGCTTTATTCAGGTCATATATGAACCTGTTGTTGAGCTTTATCCAGGTCATATATGAACCTGTTGTTCAGTGTTATTCAGGTCATATATGAACCTGTTATTGAACTTTATTCCATTGTCAGGTCATATATGAACCTGTTGTTGAGCTTTATTCAGGTCATATATGAACCTGTTGTTCAGCGCTATTCAGGTCATATATGAACCTGTTATTGAACTTTATTCCATTGTCAGGTCATATATGAACCTGTTGTTGAGCTTTATTCAGGTCATATATGAACCTGTTGTTGAGCTTTATTCAGGTCATATATGAACCTGTTGTTGAGCTTTATTCCAGTGTCAGGTCATATATGAACCTGTTCTGAAGAGTCTTTCTCTATGATTGTTTCAGTGTTGTCAGGTCATATGTGAACCCGCTGTTGAGCTTTCATTCCAGTGTTGTCAGGTCATATATGAACCTGCTGTTGAGCTTTCATTCCAGTATTACCAGGTCATATATGAACCTGTTGATACACTCTTCTTGAATTTTTTCTGAGTTTGTTAGGTCATATTTGAACCTGCTGTCAGAACTCTTGATATTCCCCAGCATTGTCAGGTCATATATGAACTTGTTGTTGTGTTTTATTCCAGTATTGCCAGGTCATATATGAACCTGTTGTAGTATTTTTTTACCTTATTCGGCTTTAGTAAGTCATATATGAACTTACTACCGAAATCTCTTGTATTCTGAGTATCGTTTATCAAATTTTACTTTGAGTATTCCCCAGTGTGTGTCTGATTCTCCAGCAGGATTTGTCTTCCCCAACAAGTTTGTTTTTTACCATTTGTCTGTCTCCCTGTGGACCATCAGCATTCCCCATAGGTTGGTCTGCCTAGTAGCATCTCCTGTTAAGGGTTCACCATATCCCTAGCAGATAAAAATTTCAAAAAAAAGAAAGTCTTGTATCCATGCATATCATATCATAGCATTTGCATTTTTCAGGATCAAAATCTGGGTCTCCATGGTATTTAACCATCCCCCACTGCAATCCAATGAAAAATGTCATTTCATTTTCCTCTGGTGGAAGATGGTTAAATAGGGGCAACTGTCATACCCCGATTTTGATCCTGAAATTTTTTCTTTATTCTTCATTTGGCACTTGGCCTAAAGTTCATTTGCATCTAAGATCCATGGAACCTTAGTACATTATTGCATTCAAGTGTATCAATACATGAAAAAACTACAATTTCATTTTCAAGTCCGAACTCATTTTCAAACCTTAACTCATCAATCCACATTCATGTTTAAATTCATATTTAACAATAATGTCCAATAATTTTTCAAATCACAGTTAGTTCCCAATTTTGGTTCAAACCAGTAATTCCAATCATAATGCAAATCTCAATAGAAATTTTCCATAACTATTCAATTTCAATTCCAAACAATTCCAATGTGTATTCATTCATTTAATCAATTCAAATACACCTCGTAAACTATTTCAATTCACATGTTCAAAACCACCACTCAATTCCAAAGTTACAAACAATTTCACTCATATTACATAAACCATTCAAATTCATGGAGCTCTTTGTCCATTCAATTTCATTTTCCCCAAATTTCCTGTAATTTGATTCCATACCATATTACATAAACCATTCAAATTTTCACTCACTTTCAATTACATATTATCTAACCAAATTACAATAGTCACTACCCAACCATTTCAATACATTCTATATATCCCAGTCCATTACATATGATTTTTTTAACAGTGGCGAATCAACATCATCAAGGCCATAGCACTCCATAAGAATTCCAAAACAGCCCCGCCATCCAATGCGCTTCGTAGCCGCATCCAAGCCAAAATTCCCAAGCTAACCAATAACCTTCAAACTTCCTATGCATTCCTGAAACAAACATGTTCAAAATTACCATCATTTCTAATTCCATCTATACACAATCCTATTACACAATCAGTATCCAAAACCTGCACAATTTCAAGCACAATTTCAAACATTCCCTTATAATTTCATACTACATACCAAATTACCACAAATCCAATACATTTCCTTTCGCATTGTAAGCCACAAACACACCATAATCAGATGTCAAACACCCACCATTCAAATCCTATCATTACCAATTCGAGCTAGAAGTCACACCATCCAAATGACATGACCTTGTCATGCTCCACCACCATGCTTCATGTCATCATCTCTTTCTATCCCAAACTGCTTTCCGTTCCATAGAGATACCTACAAAAGAAACAGCATATTAATGAGTTATGCGGTTCAACACCATAATCCATTTAGTTTTTTTTGTATTCCCAAGTCAATTTAGCATTGCGGGATTCATCATAAGCGAGATACCTCAAAGTTGTGCTAAGATGTTGATTCATGAATAATCAACTTTCTAATCGCAGTCATACATTAACCAGATTTGATACGGAAGGTATTGGTTCTTTGAGTAACAAAATTCAGGAATTGTTTGTCTCTCTCCTTAGTTTGGACCAATAGCAAAACTTATAGAAAATGGGAAACACACTGTTAATTCAAAAGAATCATGGGAAAGGAAGTTAGAAGCATCACATGATATCATTCAAAGGATAGCATAACTCATTTGACAACCACAAACATATCGCAGAACCATATCAAGGAAAATGAGATTTACAAGCTGAGCCAAAACCATGCTGAACCAAAGTTAGAATGTACCTGCATTCAAGCTACCATCTCAGCAAGCAACAAATGTCTGTTAACCCTGTTAGCCAAAGACCCGAGCAAAACAATTTATGGCCAGATCAGAATTGCAGATGGACATGTACCTACTACACGCAAGCTACTTAAACCAAGTTCAGACCATACCAAATGCAGCCACCAGCATCCTGTAGTTAGCATGGAAGAGCGCAGAAGGAGTCGTGTGCAGCAAAGGTTTCTTTCACCAAATGTTCCTGTATCCATATTGTGCACACCATTTCGAAACAGCATGATTGCCAGACCTGAAACCAGAGGATTGAACCAAGTGATTTGTAAAGAATTGATCACACCAATGTAACCTTACTGCAGTGGATGACAGTAGGCTTAGCATAACAAACATGGCATGAATGCACCTGGTATCACACATGCTCATCAAGTATCTTGCTGCAAACCTAAGGCAGTCCATGAACCTGCACAACAACAAGACCTGCTGAAATACCAAAACAAAGACGGACCTACTATGATCCTGCAGTACACCATGTTGCCCTAACCAACAGGTGCAAACTAGTCCTGCATTTACAACAATCAAACATGTTAGTGATGCTAACAAATCCAACCATACACGACCAAGAAAAATGACATGATGATGCAAACAAAATCCAAGTCATGACTAAAACAGTAAACCAAAAACCACACCATTTCCATGAGCTTGCGTCAACCGGATCATGAGCATGAACCAATCTGCAACAAATCCATAATGAAATCGCCACCACCAAGGCCATGTGAAAATCGAAACGCTCGTGAATTTTCACCATTTTTTTCACTGCAGTAAAAACAAAGCAATTAGCAAAGGCAGTAAATTTCGAAATAACCCAAAAGGGATTGAGACAAAGTAGAGGAAGAAAGTACACGGTTTGTATTACCGTTTCCGAGTTTAACATCAAATAGGGCAATCCAAACTGAGCACACCAAAAGGGTTTCGCAGAGATACCTGTTTCGATCTCCATAAGCCAACCTGAAAACCCTAACGGATTGGGTATAAAAAGGGGCGGATACTGTAGAAAATGGGGGGAGAGGCGACCACCATGAAACCCTAATTCGAAAACAGTAGAAAACCCTAATCCTAAAACGGCGAAAAACCCTAGAGCTAGAAGAGTTGAGCGTGGGAGGAAGATTCAAGCATCGTCATTACTGCCGGACCACCGCCGAAGGTGAGCTTTACTGCTTGAATCTCTTTAAAGTATTTGTTTTTTTGGCATGTAGAGTGAAAGTTTGTGGATGAAGTTAAGATTGAGAGATGATGAGAGATTGGGGGTTTGAGAGTTGATAGCAATCGAGTGAGAAAGAGAGGTGCGCGATTGAGGTTGAGGATGAGCGATTGAGGTTTGGTATGAGCGAAGGTTGGAGGAGATGAGCGATTGAGAAGAGAGAGGACGAGATTGAGGGAGTGAGGACGATGAAGGATTTCTTGTTTCTGTTGCCGTACCTCTCACATTTTCCCATTTTATTTATTTTTTAAAAAAACACAAACATTTAAACCATTTAAAAAAAACTTAATACGTTTAGTCTTCTTTTGATTTTTTTAAAATAGTGTATATTAATGCATTGTTTTTTTGTGTTCCCTATTAATTTACTAGTTATTAGTCTCTTGAACCCAACAGCCAGGCGGCTAGGGTCACCCTTTGGGATTCCTCCATTATTTTAACTAGTCGTCCATTAACAGACCACCTCATTTGAATTTTTATTTTAATTTATATTTTAATCTATTCTGGTTTATATATCCAAGTTGTTACTAAAGTAATAAATAACCATAAGTGGCCTAGTGGAGAGAGGGTAGTTTCATTGTCTTTAGTGGGATAGGTTTGATACTTGGGAGTAGCATATCTCCATATTTGTTTTTAATGCTTACTATTTAATTTAATTTTTTTTCATATCTTATTGCTATTTATTTTATCTTTATATTTTTATCAATTTAATTTGATCATTATTTAGTTGTTTGTATTTTTAAATGTTTACCTTTTAGATTTAATTAATGGTTGAATTTCCTATATTGTTTTTTTATTCGATTAGTCAATTTTTGTGTGTTAATTAATTTAGTTAGGTTATTAGTACCCATGTCCATACCTTTACACATGTAAATACTCACATTCAAATTCACTAAATTTTCGGTTTAAATTTCACTAACTTTCCATAGTTTCAACATTCAATTTCATTTCCTCATCACCTTCAAATACAATTTCAAGCCTTTCTTCCATTAACACTCCAATATTCAAATCTTTTTCTAAATAAAACGTGAAGAAAAAGATTATCCTGGATGGAATATCCAGTTATAATCCCGAATATTAGGCTCAAGCTGTAAGAGCTTGCAAGCCGTAAATATTCGTCTTCTCTTCCACACTCCAATATTCAAATCTTTTTCTAAATAAAATGTGAAGAAAAAAGATTATCCTGGATGGAATATCCAGTTATAATCCCGAATATTAGGCTCAAGCTGTAAGAGCTTACAAGTCATAAATATTCGTCTTCTCTTCCACACTCCAATATTCAAATCTTTTTCTAAATAAAATATGAAGAAAAAGATTATCCTAGATGGAATATCCAATCATAATCCCGAATATTAGGCTCAAGCTGTAAGAGCTTGCAAGCCATAAATATTCGTCTTCCCTCCAAAACATTCATAAATATTCGAATCATTTTCTTAGCAATATTGGAAAGAAACAGACTGCCTGGGTGGAATGTCCAGACGTAGTCCCGAGTGTTAGACCCAAGTTGTAAGAGCTTGCAAGTCATAAGTACTCGTCTTTCAAACTCGAAAACACTTGATTCCTACCTTAATACTTTGTCAATAAAGATGGAAATGGAACATGGTGTATACCATGCACTCCTGAGAATAAGATTCAAGGTGGATGCCTTGCCTATCTTAGCTCTCATCATCGACTAAAATTGTCAATGCGGTTTCTTCAAACCCTTTCTCAATCAAACCTAAAAATACTTAATCTTTATTAAACACTTTTGCCAATAAAGATGGAAATGGAACATGGTGTATACCGTGCACTCCTGAGACAAGGATTCGAGATGGATATCTCGCTCCTCCAAGTTCTCGCCATCACTCAAAATACATCCAACCAATCAAACTCTTTCTCGCCGCCGTGCGATTAATCAAAAACCTTTTTCATAAACGAAAGATATATTGTCTTAAGGTGATGCAAAACAATGTTTCGGCCACGATTGTTGAGTCGAGATAAGTGACGCTTTTCCAAATGTAGATTTATAAATCCGTTCGATGTGTGGTATGCGTCTACTCCTCATCTGTTTTGGGTAAAACAATGTTTTTGTCGATTAATACAATATAGCTTTCGCTAAAATCGACCAACAAACAAACATTTTTCTACCCAGAACTACGTAAGCCTTGATTTCTCTTTTGAGATACGTAGGAGCAGGACTCGCAAATCTTGTCAGGCCCACTAATAAAAAACTTAGGTTTAGTCCTTCGTCAAAAATCCAAAAACATTCTCTTCTCATCCTTTCTTTCTTTCCCACCTAATAATTCAAAAAGCCTAACATTTCAACTAACACTAACGCACACAACTAACCTAATGGTTCCCGTTGAGTACAACGGACGTGAGGGGTGCTAATACCTTCCCCTTGCGTAATCGACTCCCGAACCCTGATATTGGTTGCGATGACCATATCTTATCCTTTCTTTTAGAGGTTTTATCGATATTTCCCCTTTCCTTTTTAGGAATAAATAAAGTTCGGTGGCGACTCTGTTCAGTCCATCATTGCGAGCGTGCGATCGCGCTTCGCTTAAAGTCGTATCCCCATTTTTCGAGGTGCGACAATAATCATTGGATCCTTAAGTGGGGTCCTTGTATCCCAATGAGGCAATCATAGTTGTTGGATCCTTAAGTGTTATCCTTGTCTCCCAATGAGGCGATCATATTCGTTGGATCCTTGTCGCCCAATGAGGCGATCATATACGTTGGATCCTTAAGTGGGATCCTTGTCGCTCTATGAGGGGACCATATTCGTTGGATACTAAAGTTAGATCTTTTCCTCCCAATGAGGCGATCATATCCACTGGATCCTTAGGTGATATCTTTTTCTCCCAATGAGGCAATCATATTCATTCGATCCTTAAGTGGGATCCTTGTTGCCTAATGAGGAGATCATACATGTTGGATCCTTAAGTGGGATCCTTGCCACACAATGATGTGACCATATCCGTTGGATCCTAAAGTAGGATCCTTGTTGCCCTATGGGGCAATCAACTGTTGGATCCTTAAGTTAGATCTTTGCAACTCACATAAGAAATTGCAACAACAAATACCTTTAGGAAAAAGTTAAAAGCAAATAGATGATGGTAAAAGCAGTTAATATAAAAGGCACCTCGAAGGGACGCCGTTGTTCAAAACTATTACAAATGCCTCCAAAGAAGAATAAAAGTACAGCCCAAAACCCCCCAAAGGGGCATAAAAACACAACGGCCTCTAGGGGCCAAGATGTAAACCAACCCATCATTATTCCTCCTAGGTCACCACCTCCTTAACATCGTCCTCTGGTTAAGGAACCTCATACTTACTACCCTCTTTTTTCCCACTCTAATCGCGAGTTCCCTCAATGGGAGTGGGGATATTGGGAGAAGCCATTGTATCCTCATCCACCAATGCACCATCTCTCACGACTTTGAGAAAGTCCAGGAGACTCAAATACAGACTGGGATAAAGGAATAGAACTTGTTTCTTGTCGCGCCAAAATAGATGTCGAAATCAAACACTACCTCGTCGGTCAGCTCCGACACCTCCTTTTCCAAACCCCTCTGGAAAAGGAGATCAACATCCAAGGAATCTTATTGAGATTTGTTATCATTAGGTATCTCTTTGCATTGGATTAAACACTTTCCAGCCTTTTCTCTTAGTTCTCCTTGTCCTTTTGGAGGAACTGTACCAAACTTTGGCTCTCAATGCATGCTTCTATTTGTGCCTTAAGCCCCGCCTCTAAATCCTTTGCCACCTTATCACGCATTTCCTTCTCAACATCCTATATCATAAGCGCCCTCATCAAAAAGGTTTCATTCATGTTCGCAATGGCCGAGACTGGTTTAGAGTGAATGGCTTCATAATCGGCAGGGAATTCTATAGAATACGGAAGGTGAGAATTATTGAACTATAGGGTGTCAAACCCGACATCATTCCACCAAGTTGTGGGAGAAAGAGGAGCCTCTCCTGTAGAGGGCACCATCGCTCCCGCCTTGTCAATAACAGAAGGAAAGCCATCTTTTTTATCTTTAAACCTTGCATCTGGAGAATTGGGAGCCAACTCATCAGCTAACCTCTTTTTACCTTTAATGATAAAACCCTCAAGGTGGCTTTTTAGGCTATTGGTACCTGAACTGAGAAACTTAATCTTCTCCCATCTTTTCTTGCACTCCTTAGTCGAGATCTTCACCATTTGATCTACAAAACAATACACAAACCATTTCAAAGGCCTTGATATATCGCCAACTATTAGGAAACATATGAGATGGAGCGACATTAAGAAATCTTAAGATATTTGTGGAAAAGTGGGAAAGAGAAAAAAGAACTCTCATATCCTTGATAAAAGGGAGGTAAAAGTAAAGGTATGGTGAATGAGGATTGGTGGGGATAAGCACGTTTTCTTTCTCTGAAGGAGAGAAAATATCAAGGATGATGTGATCATCATCGTCTAAAGAAGAATGTCCACTCCATATTGGAACATATGTATTTGTTCTTCAGGGGTGTAACTAGACACAAAGTCACTAGTATCTTTGGACACGATGGAGGAATAAGCAATTTTGTTCATGAGAAAAGAGTAGAACAAAAATATATCACCATCACCGTCGTAATCGTCATAAAGGGAGCACTGGCCTAAAACCCTACATCTATTGTAAGAACCTCATCTCACACCTTCGCAAAAACTCACTATAGAAAATAAAGCAAAGAGAAGGAGTTTGTACCTGAGTAAAGGTTACGAGCGAGGGGACGATAAGGGAAAGTAACTCAGACAAACTTGCAGAAAGAAGGTAAAATGAAACAAAATGCAAAGAGGGAAATCTTTTATAGTAGAAAATGCATAAGTCTTTCTAAATTCCCTTAAGGTTTGAAAAACCTCAACACGTTTCTAACATGTACCACTAACGTTTAAGGTCTCGAAAAATAGGCCATAATTGATTACATTAAATAAAAGTAAGTATAAACACAGGGTAATTGATTGACATCCCTTGATGATACTTCTTTATTAAAAAAGATACATCTGGCACCTTACTCATCCATCGAGGATCTTGATAAAATGATGTATTCAATTGAGGGACTTTCCCCTAGCTGAGGAACTCACTCTTACGTATAGGTTCCTTCAGCTATCGGACTCGACCCTAGCTGAGGGACTCACCCTTGTGTATATGTGCCTTCAGCAGTAGGACTCGCCACTAGATAGGGGACTCGCCCAGCGAGTATGGTCACTCTCGACTATGGCTCCCTGATATGGCAAGGAGAGCGCTTTGAGTGGGAGTTTAAAAATACTTTGTCCTTAGAAAATCCCTCGTCCCTGAGGGATTATGTAGTGTTATATTTGTTGAATTCCTAAACTAGGGCGCCATCGCCTATGAATTGTATTCCCGGGAAATTATTAGGAGACCCATCCAGAGGTATGAGTGACGTGTGAGTCAAGAAAGATGAAGTCTCCACTAACTCCTGAAAGATAGGTGGTAAATAACCTCCCCTGATAAGAGGGGAGCAGTTTACACCATTGAGGAGGACCCAAACCCTAAGTCCTAAGAGCCTCTATAAATACATCTCCCGTGCAGGAGAAGTGAGAACTCATTTTATATACCCCGAAATAACATAGCGCTCACTAAAGTTACAACACCATAATTGACCATAACCATATGCTTGTTTTCAAGCATTACCGGTCATCAGCAGAGCCTCTCACCTCACGTGAGCAGGGCTCAAAAATACTCCCAAAACACCACCGTACATGGCTTCTCGCTGTCGTGGGCAATCCCTAACTACCATATCTAGTTATAAACCTACTAAGGCCTTTGAGACTCCCTGACCTTTAAGGGGGCACACGCACACCTATACTTTTTGAGAAGTACAAGAGCCATTGGAGAGCATATTTTTCCATTGATTTTGATGAATATTTCTTATCTACTCATGCAAATTGTTAATTTCACTAAATATAGATAAGTTATTTTAGATTAGGTCTTTTGAGATGAACCAAATTGTACTTTGTATATCCTATGACTATTTGAGATTATTTTAATTCTTTTATGTTATAATCGTTATTTAATTGCTCTTGTGCTTAATGATTTTTGTGTGTTGACCAACACACAAATGGATCTTAGATGAGTAGGGATAATTGACCGTAAGTCCACCGATCTGAATGAGGATAATTATTTAACTTAGTAATTAACAAGAAATAAGTAATTATAAGTTATGGCTTTTGAGTTAACAAACTTAGAACCATCGGGTTTAACTCTGAATTAGCCTAAGGAATTATGAAATTATTGTGTAAATTATTTAGTTGTGTACACCAAGGAATTTGGTACATTGGCTTTGTTAATTCACTAGGAGATTATAGCTTAATTGTAATTCATTTAATACACAACTAATCAACATGTATAATTAAGGGTTTCGATAAAAAGATCTAACTATTTTTCTTTTCGAACTTTACTCCGATAATTTTATCTTCTTGTTTACGTTCCAAATCACTATTGAAACCCCCCTCGTGTATTTTTAAATCACATTGTTATTACCTTATTAAATTTTCAATCCATGTGGAGATGAATTATTTTTTTACTTCAACAAGACTAGTACACTTACTAGTTTAAGTCATCAATTGAAATTTTAAATTCCTTTAGCTTATCACTAAACACATTGGTTAGCCCAACCCGAGATAGACGGGGACCTCCAGGACTCATTGACAACTGAAGCTAAGGAATCATCCTTCAATCATAAATTATTGAAATAGAAAGGGTTTGGGATCTAACACAGAGAGTTACAACAAATAGCCTCATCCATAACAAACAATTTTGTCTCCTAAATAACATAAAATCTAAATGTTCTACCCCTTTCAACTCCTTAACCATATCCTTTTTTATCCAACCCCTAGCCCTATAATATTAAAAGGTCCAATAGTAATTGAAAACCTCTGTCTCCCTATAAGACTTTTTCCAAAGCATCACGATATTGCTACTTAACCAACCTACTAGCCTAAAAAAAGTCATCCTTCTTAAAAGTAAACCCAATTTACCTAGCTTTCAATGCAATGATAATACATTCGATTGAACTGCACTACTACTAGAAATGAATTGAACATCAAAAATTGGGAAACTGGACTGAATCATAAAGGGAGCAATAGAATTCTCTAACAAATATATAAAACAACATGCAATTCACCTTTTTAAGGCCAGATCCCGCCACCTGCATTAGCGACCCCAAAAAATCCTTAGGATCACTACTATACGCCTCCCTTCCATAACCAGTAATTTCATTTTCCTCCAATATAGAGCTTCGTGCATCCTAATATTTTTTTAAAATGGGTTTAATTTAACCCAAATTTTTAGTTGGCCACTTCAAAGTCATTTCACTATCAATAAACACGGGTTGTAGTGAAATTTTCCTACGCCTGTCATTTTCTCAGTAATTTATAACTATGGGATGCAATCTAAGAATGGGTGTGAATTAGGATTTTTGATTTTTTTTTGTTTTTGTGCTAAGTTTCTTAACTTCTAATTTTATCAGAAGTAATGATTTGTAGATACTTAACAAGAAAATTAAATGCAAAATTTTAAAGTGCATAAAGTAGAGAAGATAGAGAATTATAATAGTTCTCCTTATCAACTCAAGGGTGCATCTAATCCATATATTCCCTTAGAGGATTTTCCACTATTTTTATATTCTTGTACAAGTCTTAAATAAGACATATTTACAACCTTCTAATACATGTACAAAAAGAAAGAACACCACTTTATTATTTACAACAATTTATCACCATAATCTCGATGACTAAGTCACAACAAACAATTTGTAAATGAATTTAAAGAAGTTTTGTATTTGGATTGAATTCCAAATTGAATGTTTGATCTTATCTTTCTTTATATCAAAATTCAAACTTATATAACTTGTGCTCATAATGTTCTAATGAAACTTTATGAAATATGTGAAATTATGCAAAGTTCCAAAAGCTTGAAATTGTATGAACACTTTGAAAGAATGTTTGAATTGTATGAAAAATGATTATTGAAATATGTAATTTTCGGGTGTATAAAGCCTTATATACACCCTTAGAAACCTCTAGGAATGATTGCATGTCTTTGAAAAGGTTCTATGAAGCTTTTCCATTCAAAATAATGATTCTTCTTGGTGAAAAACACACTGCTTCAGGTTGTAATCGATTACAATAACCATGTATTCGATTAGAGCATTCAAACGTTCAGAAAATTTGAAATTAGACAAGACGTAATTGATTATAAGTATGTTGTAATAAATATCATCTTTACTTCCAACATAAAAAAATTACAATTTAAGGCACAACTTCAATGGCGTTTTACACCCATTGATTTTAGAAGATTATAGTTGAAGTTTAAGTTTAAATTTTGAAAATTCAAAGTGATATAACATGATTTGTAATGAGTACCTTTAACATGATTAATTATTCCAATTATTTACTTTGATTTCCAATGATTGATCTTCAACTTGATAATACTTATGATCTAAACTCTTTAACTTTTTCTTCTTTGGTTTATTCTTGTCTTTATCAAAACCAAGATAGGTATAAGAGACCTGAAGGTGTGAAAAACACAAGAAATTGGGGGGGGGGGGGGGGGGGGGGGGGGTTTGAGATGGGTTTTAAAAACAAAATATTTTTACCAACTCAAAAACACAATACAATACTAAGAACATAGAGATAAATACACAAGTATTTTTATCCTAGTTCACTTGAAATCAAAGCTACTCCAGTCCACCCGCCAAGGTGATTTTGCCTTATGTACAAGGACTTAATTCAATATAATCAAACAGATTATAGAAAAACCACAAAGAACAACTTTCTTTGTCTTCTCAAGGATCTGACTAAACCTAGTCTCCTTAAGGAAAATCACAAAAAACAACTTTTTTTTTCTTTTCAAGGATCCGACTAAAACCTAGTCTCCTTAAGGAAATACAAACAAAAAATTTTGAATAAAACTTTTTGTGTTACAAGTTGCTTCTACATAAGAAGATCTTACACAAATGAAATACAAACACTTAAAGAAAAACAGTGCACAAAGTTGATAGCTTTTCACGTAGAAACATACTTGTCAAATATTGTAGTGCACTGGCTTGTTTTCTTCAAGTCTCCAAGTCCTACTTATATAGCATAAGAAAGAGGTCTTGGAGGGCAAAATCGGGATACCAAAAGAGCAGTTATTCACTGTTGGATTGGTGACATGAGTGATACATCATACAGTGTTTCGTCCATAATTTCAATGACAAGTGTGATGTATAATACTATCATTCACCCACGAATTCAGGAGTGGAAGGGACATTTGATTTGTACCATGTAATATTTTATCACGTATTCTTTTGATCTTATCTTCAAATTCATTGGCTTTTGAGAAACAGTTGATGAAGCATGAAAATAAGAACCACAAAGTTGATATCATAATCTTCAGAGTCTTTAGTCAGAACCTTGACCACGTCAGCGTCTGGCTTGAGATCTTCAGAATCTTCAGTTAAGTAACGAAACATTAGATTCTTGCCATTCTTTTGAAGCTTGATAATCAGAGTCACATCCAAAAGTAGAAGTAGAGAGAATATTGAAGCACTAACATATCATATTTCCGAAACTTCTCAGGAGTGAATCAGTACATAAGCAGAAAGAGCATTGCAATAGCAACCTGGCATCTTTTAGAACTTCGTATGATTAGCGCAGAAGCAGAATTCAGAACAAAATAATCAGAAACTGATGATGTTGCACGTCATATACTCAAAATCAGAACTGACTGCTAAAGTTACATAATAACAAACCATCAGGGTACCAAAATTGTTCTCACATAAATACAATATTGTTATCATCAAAACTCAAGGTATAGATGCAGAACCAAATCTTGTTCTAACAAGACCTTCTTCACATAATTATCCCTCCTTTCCTCACACAAGTTTTCCAACAAATAGAATGTATTTATAACTTCGACAAGTTCCTGATTGCCACATGGCACATAATAGTTGGATAAAAGAGAAATCAATTTTCCATCTTCAACCTAGACATCCCTCTTTTCCTAGTATCATGTAATACCAAAGAAAAACACTGACGCATCTAAATACCATGTACTCCAAGAAGACGATGCCACTTTCTAGCCTGATCTTGAGAGGCAAACTAGGAGTCTTTTGAAATACACATCAGAAACATAGATCTATCTTTGTGTACTTGCACCATTGATATATCACAAGCATACAATATATACCATAATAATAAAAATTATAATTCCACTAAGACTAATTGAGTACCAAGTTTTTATTTAATGTTAATTAGCTAAAAAGTCATATTTTAGAGTCGGTATTTTTTTTTTACAAATTAAATAAAAGACTAGACCTATGATCATGATTTATATCTTTCAGGCAGACCAAGTAAAGCAACGCCCCTTAACTCTGTTTTAGTATATTTTAGTTTTCAAAAAATAATAGAAAATTGTAGGATGTATTTTCTTTTAAAGCATGCAGGTGTATCCTAAGTCATTAAACCACTCTATTTTCTTAGTTTGGTTTAGCGACAAGACCCATTAAGAATTTGTATTTGCATTTGTATGCGTTTTCTCGAATATGCCTAAACTATTTTCAGGTGTCAGTCTAATCCTCTTGTTTTTAAGTTCAGATATCAACCTTCACCGTTCAGTCCATCCGTTGATATTTGAAGTCGTCTCTACTTTCATAGAGACATTTAAGTAGCGTGTAAATGAGGTTCGTCTTTCGGATAGTCCTCATGACCCGAAATCTAAGTGAGACTAATCACTCATGATAAAAGTTAGTAAATTAAATTTTTACGCACATCATACATGAACTTAAGCTTATGTAAATAGAGCATATAATATATATATGGAACAATAAGAAATACAACAGAACCTAAATTGATTGATTAAAAGTACAACAAAGTTTTTCTCCAATGGTGTTTTTGCATAAAAGGTAAAATTACAGAAAATCTAAACTTTGTGCTTAAAATGTAAATTGTGCATAATGTGTAAATTGTTCAAACCTCATATATATATATATATATATATATATATATATATATATATATATATATATATATATATATATATATATATATATATATATATATATATATTATAATCCATAATGATGGGTAATTACACAAATATAATCCAGAACCTTTTAGTACAAGAAATCAGAAAATTTTACCTGATACCCTTACATTTATCTCTATACCCCTACATTTTATAAAAAATATCAATTTTATCTATATATATTTTAACTAATTTATTATTTTATTTTTTAAATATTTTTTAAGTTTTATTTTGCATACCAAAAGACTTTGAAAAAGAGTTAAGGTAGTCGTTTTCAAGTATTTTTTAATTTTTTTTGTGTGTACCGGAAGACTTTGCAAAAGAGTTTCGGTAGTCAACTTTTGTGTACCAGAAGACTTTTGAAAAGAGTTCTGGTACTCATTTTTTAAGTATTTTTTTAACTTTTTTTTGTGTACCGGAAGACTTTGCAAAGGAGTTCCGGTAGTCAGTTCTTATGTACCGGAAGGCTTTGCAAAAGAGTTTCGGTAGTCATTTTTAAAATATTTTTTAACTTTTTTTGTGTACCGAAAGACTTTACAAAAGAGTTCCGGTAATCAATTTTTATAATATTTTTTAAATTTTAAGAAATTATTTATATAAGGATATTTTGGTCAAAATAAATTTATTGTAGGGGTAGGAGAATAGATGATGGGGTATGGAGTAAAATTTTCAAAAAATCATAAGAAAAGAACAAAATGGTCAAAAGATGAAAAGCTAAGACCCTAAGGATTTTACGGGTGTATTTAGGAAATATGGGCCCACAATAAAACCAAATTACGATCGTATTTGGGGAATATGGATAGGGAGAAGCCCCTGTGTTTATGACATGTTTATGCTTCTGAATAACTTTTGGCGTATATAAAATAGGGTGTATTTTAGAAATAAGGGTGATTTTTTTTTTTAAATATCCAGAAATTTAAAAAAAAAATCAAAAATACACCATTTTTCAAAAAAATTACACAAATGGCCATTTTTGGCCCTAAATTACACCTAGGCGCCACCCTAGTTGGCGCCTACCCTTAATGGGTAGGGCAAGTCGCCACTAGGAGTGGCGCCTACACCCATTCCCTTTTTTTTTTTTTTAATATGTTATATTTTTATTTTTTTTTAAATTTTTTTTAATTTATAAATTTATATTTTTTATTAATTATATTAATTTATATTAACACATATATATAAATAAAATTATTTACAAGATATATATATATATATATATATATATATATATAATTTATATATATATATTAATTTATATATATATATATTAATTTAATTTATAAGTAATTAATATTATTTGTAAATTTTGGAAAAAAAATTAATTTATATACGTGTAAATAAATATTTATACACATGTAAATTATATATTATATATATATATATATATATATATATATATATATATATATATATATATATATATATATATATATATATATATATATATATATATAAAGATATGATAGACAATATGTTTAAAGATAAAGATAAAGATATAAAGATAATAAACAGAAAATATTTTTATTTAAATAATAGACAAGACAAATATTACAAAGATATGATTAATCACATATGATGCGGTCCCTGGTACGATCCGCACGGGGGAGGTCTAATTACTCGCCTAGACGGTTCACGTGGTGGTGGTGCTTCCCTATTACCACCCCTTGCCCTAACGCGTCCCCTTGCCGTTTGCCGTTGTGGTTGGGTCGAAGTCCCTTCAGTGTTGTAGGAAAGACGGGTCCCCTCTGCGCCCTCAAAGCTTTGTCTCGGTGGGACAAACTGACTACTGCTGGGTGCGCCCTCGAATTGTGGTCTTTGGTAGTTTAGGGTTGAATCGGGTTGGCCAAAGTACAATGTTTGTTGTGGTGTGTAGTAGTCCTGTTGGTAGTCCTCTTGTATACCCGTGTCGGGGCTAGGTGGAGGACTGGAAGAGCTCGGGACATTGTCGTGATGGAAGTGTTAGGATTGGTGGAAGTGGGGGGATTGATATTGTGGTAGGTGTTGGGACTGTTGATGGTGGTGGGAATGTTGAGTTTGGTGTTGGTAGTCTTCATGGTATTGGGGTTGAGTTTGTGGTATGTATTGTTGATTTGGTTGGGGGTGGACATGTGTTGTGGTGGTTGTTGTTGGTAATATGGTGGTGGTGGTTGTTGTTGGTAATAAGGTGGTGGTGGTTGTTGTTGGTAAAATGGTGGTGGTGGTTGTTGTTGGTAATAAGGTGGTGGTTGTTGTTGTTGGGAATACTGTGGTGGTTGTTGTTGTTGGAAATATGGCTGTTGCATCCGGGGATCGTCCAAATAGAACGGGTCAGACACAATCATTTCTGGATTTGTATTTGCTCTATACCAATCCACATATTCCCTTGTCGGCTTCATTTCGTTGGGCGCCACCGGAAATTGTAGAACATAGTGGGCACGGTCTTTCCACATTTTACGAAACTCCTTAGCAAATTCCTTCCAATTTTGGGCATACCACTGGTGGCTGACTTTTTTTAGATGCCAAGGTTCCATAGACATTGGGGGCCTGGGATTTCTTGATGCATTCCGAATTGCAGCTTGACACGGTCACTTTGGTGCATCTCCATAGTGGTGAACCGCATTATGGTCGTTTTTGCTGTCCAAACAGCTGCATCTTCGGGGTTGGGTTGATGTTCCAATCCCAAATATGGCCTCCAAATAAACTACAAAGAAAAAAGCAAATATGTTATTTATCGAGAATGCATGATATTAATAAATCAGTTAGAAGCTGAGTGATTTAGTGGTAATACATCTTGTGCTCGGAGACAATCCAAGAGTTGACGATAAAATATAATTTTATTTTTGGGGGTAAGACTGTAATCCAGTCCGGTTGTAATGAACCTAAACAAAAAAAGATAAATAATATTATTTACAAATATTTATAGAATAAATATACAAAATGAAATAACATCATAAATTTACCTAGTTGCGTAGGGGAAGGAGTAGACATTAGGATTTTCTGGGGCTAGCCTCGGCAATCTCCACCACCCCCATGTTTGGAGCAAAAAAGCACATCCAGAAAATGTACAGTGCTCATTTTGTGCATTTTTACACAAAGAGCTATATAGGAATGCTAATACTGCAGAACCCCAACTATATGTGCTTATTCTATCAATGTCCCCGAGCAAACTCAAGTACATAAAGTTTATGCTATTTCCCGTCCCTTCGGGAAATAGCAAGTTCCCAAACAATAGCATAATATAAACCCGGGTTTTTATGACTTTTTCTTGTTCGGAGGATTCCTCAGTCAAAGTTATGGAGTCGTGGTACAATTGTAGGCTAGATAATTTAATACCCTGACCCCTTGCTTTGGCAGACCCCTCACCCTCGACCAGATCTACCCCCAACATTTGAACACATATTTGGTTAGGCTGTTGAACATTTCCGGTCACAGGCTTACCATCTATTCTAAGACCCAAAAGCATGTACACGTCCTCTAATGTGACGGTACATTCACCAGTTGGTAGGTGAAAAGTGTGTGTCTCAGGTCTCCAACGTTCACACAGAGCCAAAATGAATTTGACATCAATTGTGGCATTTACGACATGCATAACATGACCGAAACCCGCACGCTCTATGTAAGGTACGCACCATGGGTCTGGATAAGGCATAGGGTGTGAACGTTGACGAAATTTCTTGGGATCCTTTAAAAACAAACAATATAAACAATCATTAGATTGGACTTTTAAAAAACAAATTACAAACATACGAAAGAGGCAATGTTCAAGAAAAACTTACGAATGAGGCAATGTTTGCCCTAGTGCCTCTGTGTTCTTGGCCCATGGTAAGAAGAGACATGACTGCAATGTAGAACGAAGCTTGGTGGATGAGAAGTTTCGCCGGAGTTCTCTGAATAAAAGTGTTAGTGGTTGATGAAAACTTGCAAGAATGACCCTCTATTTATACTCGTTTTCAAGTAGACTGAATATGCAAAGGTGTGACAAGTGGAAGGCATGCGTGGGAATCTTGCAGAATAGGTGCAGACTAGGTGGTAGTGTTGGCATGCATTGGTGCAGACTAGGTGGGAGTTGTCTTGTCATGGGGAAGACTTGGTGGAATCTGATGATGCAAAGGTGTGACACGTGGAAGGCATGCGTGGGAATCTTGCAGAATAGGTGCAGGCTAGGTGGTAGTGTTGGCATGCATTGGTGCAGACTAGGTTGCACTTGTCTTGTCATGGGGAAGACTTGGTGGAATCTGATGATGCAAAGGTGTGACACGTGGAAGGCATGCATGAGAATCTTGCAGAATAGGTGCAGGCTAGGTGGTAGTGTTGGCATGCATTGGTGCAGACTAGGTTGCACTTGTCTTGTCATGGGGAAGACTTGGTGGAATCTGATGATGCAAAGGTGTGACACGTGGAAGGCATACGTGAGAATCTTGCAGAATAGGTGCAGGCTAGGTGGTAGTGTTGGCATGCATTGGTGCAGACTAGGTTGCACTTGTCTTGTCATGGGGAAGACTTGGTGGAATCTGATGATGCAAAGGTGTGACACGTGGAAGGCATGCGTGAGAATCTTGCAGAATAGGTGCAGGCTAGGTGGTAGTGTTGGCATGCATTGGTGCAGACTAGGTTGCACTTGTCTTGTCATGGGGAAGACTTGGTGGAATCTGATGATGCAAAGGTGTGACACGTGGAAGGCATGCGTGAGAATATTATTTAAAATAAATAATCAGGTTGTTTAAAATAAATAATTAAGCTTAAATAAAATTGAATAAAAGAGGTTGTTTAAAATAATCAGGCATGCGTGGGAATATTATTTAAAATAATTAATCAGGTTGTTTAAACACATAATGGAAAAAAGAGGTAGTTTAGTATTGGAAGTGTGATATTCAGTATTGGAAGTTCAAGAAGTTTAAGTTTTTGGTGGAAGCAAAGCTAAAGCTGAGACTAAGTTCAGACTATGTGGAGAATACATTTGATGGATAGGCAGTAGACGTGTCAAAATTATTACATGCATGCAGCTCCACGTTGCCTGCAAGTTCTTGCATGCTTTACACGTGTCCAAGTTTTGCATGCGTTGCTCTTGGGGAAGGCTTGGTTGAAGACATGCATGCAAAGATGTGTCGGAATCTTGCAGTATAAATATTCACACACATTTTCACAAAGGTATTCACAATATCTTCACAGCAATCTTCACAAAACCTTCACAATATCATCACAAAACCTTCACAAAACCTTCACAATATCATCACAAAACCTTCACAAAACCTTCACAATATCTTCACAAAACCATCACAATATCTTCACAAAACCTTCACAAAACATGGCATCTTCATCACAATACAAAATCAAAGCTCACGTCAATGGTGAGACTTATGAATGTGATATGTCTGGCTTCCTATTTAGAAACACCGAATGCACTCGTTTTTGTCTAAATAGAGGAGTTGACTTCTCTTATCTGAAGAAAAAGATTGAGTCCAAACTAAGACAACCCGTGTCCCAAATTTTTTATCAACAACCTTTTTTTTCAGAAAACAACTCTGTCAAGTTTTATAAGTCATTGATTCAAAATGACATGGAGACAAAATACATGTTTCGTAACCATGAGTATTCTGGTTACGAATACATAGTGTTGTACATTGTGTTGGAACAATTTCAACCAACTCAGAATATTCAGTCACAGGTTATTGATCCTGTGATTGATGACGAACAAGATGTTGAGCACCACGTTGAAGACGATGTGGTTGATGATGCTGAAGACGTGGTTGATGACTTGGTGAACCGTTATTCTGAAGACGAAGACCAAGTTCAAATACCTATAGCGCAACGCTACTCACCGCCTGCGCACTTCACAACACTTAACTTGGGCGAGGATGAGCCCTCATCAGATATGTTCTACAACTCATATATGAGGTCTGATGAGGACTTAAAGAAGGGTGACCAATTTCGGACCAAGGAAGAGTGTCTGTTAGCAATAAAGAACTGGCACTTGAAAAACTGTGTTGACTACGATGTTATCAAATCAAATCCGGAAAGATACGTTATTGTATGCAAAAATCCGGAGTGTGGGTATAGGTTGATGGCATCGTACAAGAAGAAACATAATGCGTGGGTGATAGGGTCCATTTCTCAAGCTCACATTTGCGTTAACACCAACATGGCACAGGATCATCGCAAACTTAGCCATGATATGATCTGCCATTCCATATTACCTCTAGTTGAGGCTGACCCGTCACTGAAGGTCAAAACAATTATCTCCCATTGCGTGGCTGTTTTCAAATATACACCGTCATACAGAAAGGCTTAGTTAGCGAAAACCAAGGCAATTGAACTGGTATACGGTAACTGGGAGGAGTCATACAAACAACTACCACGCTACCTGGCTGCACTACGATTGTATTCACCTGAGACGGTTTCTATAATGGAGACCTTGCCGGCACAATCCCCTGACGGAACTCGTCTAGAAGGTAATGGAATATTCCATAGACTTTTCTGGGCATTCCGTCCCTGCATCATCGGTTTTACATTCTGCAAACCACTTGTTCAAGTCGATGGAACTTGGCTGTATGGGAAATACAAAGGATCGTTACTGATGGCGGTCGCACAAGATGGAAATTCTAATATTTTCCCAATAGCCTTTGCATTGGTAGAAGGAGAAACGGCTGCTGCTTGGAGTTTCTTCCTTAAGAATCTCCGAACGCACGTGACTCCACAAGCTGGCATCTGTGTGATTTCTGATAGGCACGCTTCAATAGACAGTGCATACAATAATCCAGCAAATGGTTGGCATGACCCCCCGTCTACCCATGTCTACTGCATCAGGCATATTGCTCAAAATTTTATGCGGGAGTTCAAGGATAACTTCTTGAAGCAACATTTAATAAACGCGGGGTATGCATTAAACCAACCTGGATTCCAATACTACCGCCGGGAAATAGTGTTGGCAAATTCTGATGCAGGGAGGTGGATCGATAATATCGACAGAGCGAAGTGGACTAGATCATACGACGATGGGGTGAGGTGGGGCCACATGACAACAAATCTTGTGGAATCAATGAATGGCGTCTTTAAGGGCATACGTAACCTCCCGGTAACCGCATTGGTGAGTGCGACCTATTTTCGGATGGCAACGTTGTTCGTAACAAGAGGCAGGCGCTGGCATGAAGTGTTGTAGACGAGTCAGGTATATAGTGATGCCTGCATGAAGTTTATGAGACAAGAATCTGCCAAAGCCAGCAGCCATCGGGTTACGGAATTCGACCGCCATGGCCACACTTTTAGTGTCAAGGAAACAATTGACCACAACCAAGGGCTGCCCAGACAAGAGTATAGGGTCCTAATACCAGACCGTTGGTGCGACTGTGGTCAATTTCAGGCCTATCGTATGCCTTGTTCCCATGTCATTGCAGCGTGTTCACACGGCCACTTCGATGCATTATCGCTAGTGTCTCCCATCTACAAAGTTGCAACATTGCTCAATGTATACGACAATCCCTTTCCGGTGGTAGCATTGGAGGCGTATTGGCCAGAGTATGACGGGGAAATTGTTTGGCACAACGAATCAATGCGGCGGAATAAAAGTGGTCGCCCAAATAGCAGGCGCATTAGAACTGAAATGGACGTCGTAGAGAAAATGCAGAGGAAGTGTAGCATATGTAGACAACTAGGGCATAATAAGAACAAATGTCCATATCGTGGATCTAGTTCCACAACTTAGTTTTCATATTCATAAATCTGTGTACCAATGCTATTTATCATTAAAGTTTACTTTTTATTCCAAATAGAAGATGACACTTGAACAACAAACACAAACATCTAACATTACAACACCAATTACTAAAACAAAAACAAATACTGGAACAAAAACAAGTACTAAAACAAGAACAAGTACTAGAACAATAACAAATACAACAACAACATGACAAACAACCATTAAAATCTAAGAAATTACAACAGTTAACACTATGTCGTCTGATCCATGCATCATTTGGATGCAATCAATGTCGCTTTCAACTTCAACCCACCAACGTATCGTTTCTCCAGTTTCAAATGAGAACCTTGTTCTAAGCCTCTGAATCCTTCTAATGACTTCACCAGGTTGGTAATCTCCCTCTAACCAAGACATCAAGGACCTTTTTAGTTGGTCCAACGAACGGATGTTCCAAAATTTCATCTCCATTGGGGGTTTCAAAGGCGAGAAAATAACATGCCCATCCCTTTTTAAGATTACTTGTTCAGGATCCGGGCGCCTTGATGATGTTCGCTGCCATGACGACGGTCTTGGGGATGCCATGAACTCAACTTGATAGAGAAAGTGATAGGAAACAGTGGTTAAGAAAATGCAAGGAAATAACACTTTATTTATAGGAAAAGATCTGGGTTGTACACCAATCTACTTAACCCTAATTAGTGTCGCACTTGATAAATTAACCTTAACATGATTAACCCTAATTTTCCCAAAAATTTATAAATAATATTAATTACTTATAAATTTAATTAATATATATATAAATTAATATATATATATATATATATATATATATATATATATATATTAATCTTGTAAATAATTTTATTTATATATATGTATTAATATAAATTTATATAATTTATAATAAATCTAAATTCATAAATTAAAAAAAATTAAAAAAAAAAAAAAAAAAAAAGAGTGTAGGCGCCACTCCTAGTGGCGACTTGCCCTACCCTTTAAGGGTAGGCGCCAACTAGGGTGGCGCCCATGTACAAAATTAAGGCAAAAATTGCCCAATTTTATAATTTTTTTGAAAAAATATTTATTTTTGAATTTTTTTTTAAAAAACTGGATATTAAAAAAAAAACTCAATAAGGGTCACCCTTATTTCTTCCTGTTTCTAGCTAAATTTATATTTTTTCCACTTTGCTTCAGGAATATCTTGTCTTGGCCTCGATTACTTTGATATATATTGATCAAATGACTCTAAACACAATAAGGGTTGAATTATGATGGTTGAAAATCAAAGTTCAATTACAAAAACTTTGATTTATAAAAACGTCTAAATTAATTTTATACAACAAAATGATTTTAAGTCGCGGAATAAGAAAATAAAATAATATTAGAGAGAGATGGAGAGAAATAAATACATCAGAAAGAAACAAAGAACAAAAAGATAAAAATATAAGGGAAGAGATAAATGTACTAGAGATTTATACATGTTCTGCCTAACTACTTAGTCAAATATTATCCCCAAGAGTTTCCTCATGAGATTTTTCACTAAAATAATTTGAGCTTTTAATTTGCTCAAGAACCTTCTTAAAATCAAACAAGATATTTTATAGAGGTTAATCTCCAGACCAAACAGAGAATTTAACAAACTAATCTCACTAACCAAACATAACTCTTATCGGGCTGAGCTCTGAAACCAAACAAAGCTTTTACTAAACTGGGCTTAGAAACCAAATAGAGTCTTTCACAAGCTATACTCAATAATCATACATAAATTCTAACCGGATAATCTCAATAATTAAATAGAGATTTTATATGCTAATATCAAGAACCAAATAGAGCTATTGAAGGTTAAGCTCAAGAGTCAACAAAAAATTCTTACAAAGATATTACACAAGAGAAAATATCATTTTGAGTAAAATAAAATATTAGCACAACACTAGTACAATAAAATTTTTATAAATATTTTTCACTCTCTTGGCATTAAGACAACTTTGGTGAAATAATAGAAAAAGTAAAAGAAGAGAGTAAAAATAAGAAAGAGAGATTTAAAATTTGAATTTTAGTGTGAGATAAAATTAAAAGAAGCCTGTTTTATGTAGGAAAATATTTGGTTCAAAAAGGAAATCATTTGGGGCCATTTTTAATATTTTGATAGATTAACCCTAGATGTTAATCAATGAGACAACCTAAATATGGAAAGTTTTTAATTCCTTCGTTGTTAATTGATTAAATCCTTCGGTAATCGATTATAGACATTACAAATGTTTTAATAATTTAAAAGGTTGAAGTGGTTAAACTCCCACTCACACATAAAAAGAGTATAATTTACTCCACATGAAAGTATACTTTTCCCCTTTAAAATCATCAAAAAGGAGAAAAAAGATAGATAAAATCCCAAGCACATAGGCCACCATAAAAAAGCGGGAAACATTTAACAGTAAGGAAGACAATAACCAAGAAGCATTAAAAATAATATCTTAATCATTCATAGAAGGAAAATTATACAAATTAAATATTCATATAGAAAGGGAAAAAACAGGAAATCAGGAAAAATAATAGGCAAATGAGTGAAACGCACAAGGACTACTCAGTATCCTCGTCAACATCACTAAAAATCCCATGAGGCAAAGACACTCCAATTTTGGAAAGCTTGTGAGCTAGGTAATCGACCTTGGAATTTGTTTGGTTTTGTGCTCTAGTGTGAGCTTACTGGTTTTGAATGATGTTGTTGAGAAAAGCTTCAATAGAAAGAGTTTTAGGGATCTTATAATCGAAATCCTCTAATATTGAAGTTTTAGCATACTATGATGCATGTTGTTGAGTTGGAGCTTGCTGACACCTTCTCTTTCTTTGGGAGGTTTTTGAATCAAAAATTCTTTGTCAATGGTCATATGCATCTGTCTCAAAGATTTCTCATTTATCCTTGTTGAATTCTCTTATAACTTTTCCTCCTCAAAATTGAATCATATATTTGACTAAAAGTCAATACAAGATGATTTGAATTAGAAAATTTGTGATTAGAATCAAGAAACTCACACAATCATGATTTCAAACACGAAAATTCTTGACTTGATTCATGAAATTTTTTTATGTCCTAGAAATTTGATACTAGATTCATGACTTGAATCATGAGAAAATTTTAAGAAATTGGATTTTAGTCATGGAAGGATGATCGAGTCATACCCTTCCTTGGCTCTAATCAAAGGGTGTGTAACTCAAATCATGATACATTAGACTTAAATCAAACCTTAACTTTTCAACAATGAATTGTCCTCACAAAGTGTGACTTGAGTCACACCTCCCTTTTGACTCAAATCAAACACAAAGTTTTATATTTTAATTTGTTCTCTATAACTGTGACTCGATTCAAGCTTATTTTTTGACTCGAATTATGTGACTCAAGTCACAACTTCATTTGACTCAAATCAAACATGCTAAAATTTGATTTTTCTCATCTTAACTCAAAACATTCTTTTATAATATTCAAGTCATCAATTTTTATCTTGACTAGAATCAAAACGTCATTTTTATTCTATTTTAATGTCTTATCTTTAGCACATATAAAAACTAATTTTTCTCTTTCTAGCCTAGAATTTACAAATAACTTTTGCAAAAAGCTTTCATAATCTTTGAAAACCCTTTGAGTGTTTTGTTAATCGCACAAACTTTCTCTCTCAAATTAACCTTGAAGAAAAACTTTTTTTAGTGTTGATTTATTGAATGTGAATAAGTGTTGTCTGAGATTTTTCAAAAGAAAAAAATTTCATATTCAACCTTGAGTCAGAACATCATTGTTGAATGTTCTTCAAGAGTGTCAATTGTAGTTGTGAGGTGATTCACTCTAATGTTTTTGTAAAAATTATTTGTTTATTGTAATTGTGATATTTGGAGATTGACATTTAGGGGAGAAAATGGGAGTTTCTTTTCCAATAGTCCTTGGAGTTTTTAAAGAATTCAACAAATTTTAAAACTGCCAAGAATTTCTGTAGGTCAAGTGAATATATTTGCAAGCAAAATCTTGCAGTGATTTAGTTCTAAGAAGGTAGTTGAGTCAAGATTGAAGATCTTAAAACATTTACAACTAGGTGAATTATATACAATAAAAGAATAATCAAATTTTTAATATGTGTTTTTTAATAGTTGACTTTATATTTTCAGTTTATCTTTTATTATTTGCGGTATCAACAAAGACTTGTATATTTTTTATTAGTAGAAGATTTAATGATTTTCGATCATTTATTATTGGAGATTGAATTAGATACAAGACATAGCCACGCATAGAATTAGTATAAATTTTGGTTTTAGTGTTTATCTATAGAATTCTTGTCTTCTTATATTTTAATTGCTTTCAAGTTTGTTTGTGATTAGAATTTCTTGTATATATCATTGTAATGTTTAAGTTTAGATTTGTGTTAGATTTAATACTAAAGACCAAACTCATCCACATCGTGCAACACCCTGACGTAGCCTAGCGGTCTCCTCCTAAAGGCCATGCTATAGAATTACTTCATGTATGTATGTATGAGTAACACTTTTAAGTATGAGACATTTGGTCAAAGATCCACTACCAGGTGCTGCAATTAACTTCCATTAATTAATTAAGAATTAGCTAGTTATTGTTCTCCTCAAGAAAGGTACACCCTATGTGTCTTTCTCACATGCTTCCCATCCAACATGGCTCCTCCTTATATAAACTTATAACAGGAAAAGTTTAGTAAGTATTTTTCAATTTTATACATGCATTTATATATTAGAAAAAATAAACTTGTTTTGTTTTAACTTTTAGATTCTTATAAAAGGAATCTTCTTAACATGAAAGTTGATTGGAAAATAAATAAAATCTGATAAAAATATCTTAAAATAAATAATTAAAGTTTCACCGTCCTAAAATATAAGTTATAAATATTTTTTTTAATCTTAAATGATAAAAAAATATATATATATTTTTTAAGGTAAATTTAGTTGTAAATTATATTTAATTTACTCTTACTTATTTTCTATATATTCAATAACAACTAAAAATATGTTTGATAAACTTTTTTTATGTAAATACAAAAAATATTAACTTAAATAATCATATTTTGTTTTTTTAATAAATGGTATTTTTATTTTTTATTTTATATTTTGGAAAAAAAGTTCTAAGAATAATTACACTAAATGAATGGGTGAGCCAATAAAAGATAAATATATGTGTTTTAAATTATAAGTGGCTTAATAAAACAAGCTTGTGAATTTTTTTATCATTTTAATAAGATATTGATGTTTTCTTTTTTATCATTTAATTATTATTTATTACTCTTTTATATGATTATTTAAATCATATTTTTAAAACAATTATTAATGGATTTTTTTTTTGTAAATTTAGTTATGATTTTTCAATATATAAATTTTTTGTGAAATAATCAAAACAATTTATAATTTAAATTAATTAAAAAAGAAAAAGAATTTTTTAGGTAGATGGAGTAATAACTAATAAGACTTTTAATGTGCCTATTATGAGAAAATTAAATCATAAGATTTAGGATGACTTGGTAGTATTCCTTTTGAATTAAAATATAAAGGATAGGCTTAGGCATAGTTTTTTTCTAAAATCATCAATGAAAATATATTACCAATTAAATATGAACACAAAAAGTGAACTTTTGTTGATAAAAAGAAGAGAACACTGTGGAACTTATCATTGACTTTATGACTCAAATTGGTTGCACATGGCTGAGTAATCATATTCTTAAACACCCTATTATTATATTTAAAAGGTTACTATAAGTTAAGCTTCTACAATAATCTAATAAACTATTTGAATTCCCTTGATAGATTGTTACATTCAAATTGTATGATTCTAGTTAATTACAATCACACACACTTTACTCATTCCATAATACTAATAATATATCTTAGGCCACACAAATAAATTCATAGTGGAATTAAGTTAATTAATGCAGTAAAATTATTTCCATAACTGATTTTATTAATTTAGGAGAAAATCATATCAATTATTTGTGCAACCATATTAATTATCTACATTCAAAGTCCATATTAATTATTTATGCATGATTGTATAAGTTGTACAGTTATTGGAGTACCAAACTGTTTATAACTATTTATTATTTTCTTTTATTGATTTTTAAGTGTAATAAATGCTTTAAAATACTATAAAAAATTAGTAATTGATATTAAATTAAACGTTATATAATTGATAAATAAATACATGATATATTTTTGAGCTTATAAGCTCATATCATAATGTTAGTAAGAGTTTTATCATATGAGTTTATAGTTTATTCTACTAGTTAGATGCTATTTTAAATAAAATTGTATCATATAGTTTATAGTTTATTATTATTTTTTATTATTGTTCTTGTTATTTTAATTAAAATTTATTTTTTTACTTTATATAATTTATTTTAATTTAAAATAAAATAATTATATATTAGTTGCAAAGAATACCAAAGATCAATTTGTTTTATAAAAGGAGAGAGAAACAAAATTAGTTCTTTTATAAAATATAAAATTGAAATGAAAATACATTAAAAATAAAATTTTAGAATATAAAAAATTTAGTTTAATAATAGTGTTTAAACAATTTACATTAATAAATTTAAATTACTAAAATCTTAAATACACATTTTCTTATTAATTAAAAAATATCATTTAACATTTATGTGCACTATTAATTTTATCAAACACTTCAATTAATTTATAATTAACCATCAATTATAAATTATCAATCATTAATCATCAATTATAAACCGTAAACTATCAGCTAACTTATTAGCCAACCGTTATTTTACCAAACAAAACAATAAATATTTTTCCTCGAAACGATAATTTAAAAAGAGCATATGAAATATCAAATTTGAAAATTAACAAATTATTCTAAAAAAAATTGTCAATCACCTTTAGTTTTTAATTTATTTTCTTTTAAATAGAAAAATATAAATGACACACACCTATAACAAAATTTATCGTTATTATCCTATAGATCATTTCTATAAAACTTAACATTAATAAAAAAATTATTTGATATGTGAACGAGATGAATAAAAATTAACAACTTATAAAACTTATAAGTACTTTAATAATAATAAATTTAATTTGTTAAAATTATTATCAAATTTTATCCACTTAAAACATTTCTTTTATTTCTATAAAGATGATTTATTATATGAGTAACTAAGGGACAGTGATTTTTTAGATATTAAATGCACTTAAATTTGTTGGCATTTACTTATATTTATATTTAAGGTCAAAATATTTTTTAAAAATTTATTTATAAATAATGTTTCTTTTATATATAATTTTTATTATACTTCTTTTTATATTTATAATAATATTTATAATAATATTCATAATAATATTTTAAAACTTTTACTTATAAATAATGCTTCTTTTAATATTATTTTTACACATGAACAACTATTTTCATTATACTATAATTAAAACACTAAGTGGATAGAAGTTATTCATTTCTCTAATGTCGACCCAGGAAGAATTGATTAATTTCATCCAAAATCATATTATATATAGATTTGGAATGCCTGATATTATTATCATTGACCAAGACTCGGTTTTTACAGTGAGAAAATGGTAGAGTTTGCCTCAAAAGTTGGTTTCAAGTCACTAACTTCGACACCTTATTATACTCAAGCTAACGGTCATGTCGAAGCGACTAACAAGATAGTGGTTTTGGTTTAATAAAAAAGCATGTGGATAAGAAGATAAGGAATTGGCCTAAAACTTTGAATCAAGTGGTCTCTAAATTGGGAAAGACCGTTTAGAATTCTACAAGTATTTACAAACAATGCATATGAAGTCGAAAAATTGACCCCTAAGGGTCGAATCCTGCGGATAAACGGAAAATATTTAAAATAATATAGGCCTATATTACAAGAGATACATATTAACATAGAATAAAATATAACTTCAGAAATAAAAAGGCTAAAAATATTGGCCTTAAATGTCAAAATTCCACAATAGGCATATTTAACGACTAAAAAAAACTAAAATGATGTTGCAAATGACATAGAAACTTTAAATAAGAATAAAGTGCATCCTTAGAAAGGGAAAGAAGCTTTGAGCCTGTGATACTGGATCTTTGCTGTAGATAATCGATGATCAGCTTGAGAAATTGTCGAGGCGAAGTCTACAAGCTTAGCGTCAAGATTAGTGACAGTTTCCAGGTATTGGATTCCAATTTGGGATTCTTCATCTATTTGCAGTCGACTAACTCTCTGAATTTCCTTCTTTTCTCCTTCAGCTTCTTCCACCTTTTTCTGCAATGCTTCAATCTCTTTTTTTCAGATGAGGATTTTGGTATCTAGAGCAGCTACAATCTTTATTCCTCGCAAAAAGCCTCCTCCAATAGTTATGCACACTTGTCAGATTCATTGGTTGAGTTTCATGCCTTTGACCTCTCATTTGCTTTAGGCACCATCTTAGTTTGAGCATCATGTTTCCTTTGGAAATAAGCTAAGATGTGGTCGAAGAGGGGTCCAAAGGCTACCACGAAATCAACAACTTCGCTGGGAGCATTAGGAACATCAAGTTTATTCAACAGTTATTTATGCCATATCCATAAATAAAGTCTTTTTCCAGTGCTTCAAAAAGGTCGACTCCTCCAAGTTGGGCTTTTAGTTGCTGGAGAACTCCATCAATAGTTTCAGGCGTAATATTCCTGTCGAAGGCAATCGAGGAACTTGAGCACTTATCTGAAGGAGAATAGTGATCCAAAACACAGCGCAATTTAAAAAATTTCTCCTTTAGTGACCTTACGAATGAGCATGATCAGTGATGGAATCGTTACCTCTTGTGGCGATTGAAACCTTTGATGCAGATCTACGGAGCGATCACGAACGTTGAACGGTGACAATGCCTCTACTCAGTCCATACGAACGGATTCCTTCAATCTTAGTGCTAGCTTCTACGAATGAAGGCTTTGAGTGAGTGAGAGAGAGGGAGAGAGAGAGAGAGAGAGAGAGAGAGAGAGAGAGAGAACGAATTTACAACTGCACAAATGCTTCTATACAAAGGTTCTATTTATAGAACCACTTGTGTGGGCTGCAAGCTAAAAAGCCCACTTAGGTGTATGTGGCCCATATCTTATGATATGCCAAAATCACTTAAGCGTGTGGTACCTTACCATATTTCGTATTCTACTTAAGTACACCGTACCTTACGATGTTCTACAATTCACTTAAGTGCATCGTACCTTACGGTGTTCCTTAGTTACTCTATCTCTCATCAAACCGTCCTTTTGTGTGTGACCCTGTAAGTTTTCGCGACATTAGCAATTATATTAAATCACGTATTTAACATAATAAACAGTGAGCGGTATCTAGCATCACATCACTGCTACCCAAGACACGAAAATGTCATGTGATCTGACAAATCCTTTTGTGATAATACTTATGTGTATAATTGCCCTTTTGCCCCTATGTCTATATTGAACACAAGGCATAGACCGTGTCATATTGGGCCCGTAGACATTTATCCTGTTATGCAGGATGGGCAAATTCTATCTAGGTCACTCATGTCCCTCAGCATGCTTCGTGGAGTACCCATCAACTGTCTTTATGGTCATCCAGTTACGGACAATGTTTGATCAGCAATAAGGCACTCGACTCTACATCTAGGATACATAGTGGTTTCAGGTCAAAGGGTATACACCATTATCACCATGAGAATAACTTATGACACTTAGCATAATATTCTATATAGTATTCTCATAGCAGGTCAATCCAGTATAAATATTACTCTCAATATTCATACTTATGTTTAAGACTTGATAACTCCTTATCCATGATCCTTGAGATGTGATCATCAGTCTATATACATAATAGTCTTAATGCTTTAATGTTATCTCACTTCACAACAAAGCTCGACTAATATACTTTAAGAATAGTGTCCTTATGTTTAATGGGATCTCATGATTAAGTCACACTTGATACATTAAACGGACTAGCTATTCTAGGAACTTTATTAAACAAACATAATAAAGAAAAAGCTTTTTATTATTAATAAATAATTCGATACAAGTACCAAAAGTATTTACCTCTATGGCTTACACCAACAATCTCCCACTAGCACTAGAGCCAATCAGGCATATCCCTAATGCCCATAGATCTAGTATGGTCATCATGCTTCTACTGCGCAAGAGGCTTTGTCAGTGGGTCAGCAATATTTTCAATGGTAGGTACTCTGCATATTATCACATCTCCTCTATCTATTATCTCTCGAATGAGGTGATAACGCCTAAGTATGTGTTTGGATCATTGGTGAGATCTAGAATCCTTAGCTTGTGCGATAACACCATTGTTATCATAATAGAGATTAATGGGATCCACAATTCTAGGAACTATTCCAAGTTCACTAATGAACTTTTTGATCCAAACAGCTTCCTTTGTTGCACTTGAGGCAGCAATATACTCGGCCTCGGTTGTAGAATAAGCAATTGTATCTTGCTTTGAACTTTTCCAGCTCAGAGCGCCACCGTTTAAGTAAAACACATAACCAAATTGCGATCTAAAGTCATCCTTATCTGTCTGGAAGCTAGCATCGGTGTATCCAATTACAGCAAGCTCTTCCTGACCTCCATATATCAAGAATGAGTCTTTATTCCTTCTCAAATACTTAAGGATATTCTTGACAGCTAGCCAATGAGCATCACCGGGATCAGATTGGTATCTACTCGTTGCACTTAAAGCATACGAGACATCTGGTCGAGTACATAACATGGCATACATGATAGATCCTATTGTAGATACATATGGAATCTTATTCATGTGATCTCTTTCTTCCTTAGTTGAAGGGCATTGTATTTTTGATAGACACATGCCATGTTGCATAGGTATGAATCCTTTCTTGGAATCATGCATATTAAAGTGTCTCAGCATTATCAACATAACTTCTTTTATTTCTCATCATCATTTTTACATAACCCTCGAGATTTTTTTCTTCAGTGATGCTAGTTCATCTTGGGACAAAATGTTGTTGGGCGAAGAAGTTGGCTTCGTACTTGAAATATTTTGAGTCTCTTCTTTGACATTTGGTGTATTCTCCATGTTTGGTTGGTCAACATTGGTTAGAGGCGCAGTGCATTTTGGAGTTTTTTGAGCATTTTGAAGGGGCTTAGGGATATTAAGAAGGGAAGTAGGTCTTGGCTCTTCTCGCTTGAAGGTTTCTCCTTGAGAAGTTGCATCCATATCCATTTCAAGCCCCCCTTCTTCATTGGATGTCGAGGAAGTAGATTCAGAAGGTTGGGCTTTGTCAGTCGAATTGTGGGATATGTTGTCACCCACTTCTTTGGGCTTATTGACCTCTTTAGCAATTTCTGCATTGGGGTTAGGTTGATTGGCGGAAGAGTTGTTGGTTGGGAACATTGGATAAAGCAAAGTAGACTTACTTTTGAGGCATATACATCTAGGCTTGAATTGGCGCTTTTAGCGGAGACCAATTTTCTTGTTGTGTTGGTCGCTTTGTCACCTTTCCCTAAGGTAGCTTTCTTATCTTTCTTTGCTTTAAGAGTATGAGCCACTTTAGGGCTAGATGCAATTTTCCTAGTGTTAGCACCAGAAGTTCTTGGTTTTTTCTTCTAAGGAGGAGGTTCAAGAGATGAGTCATCGACCTGAATAGGTTCAAGAATGGTTTCAACAATTTTTCCCTCAACGTCTGCATCATCAGCCTACATGAGAAAACAAGAAATTCAAGTGATGAAAATATTGTAAGTTTGGTGTTAGGCAATCTAAAAGTTTAGTTTCAGATTTTGGAACTTACTTGTGTAGGCTTAGATGAAGTTGCTTTGACTTTGAGTTGCCTAAGCGCTACTTTAGCACTTGCAGCATCTCTAGTCCTATTTCTGTGTTTGACGACTATAACATGCAAAACTAAATGTGAATACATAGAAAAGATTTTGGTTCTAAAAGTATTTTGAAGGGATCGTTTTCTTTCCTCACCCTCATGTATGGAAGTTTCGACCCTGACATGGTTAATGTTAACATGAAGGTGGCCTTTGAAACTATATATGTCATGCTTAGTCAAAGTCACTTGTTGGGCAGGTTTCAGGCATTCATTTTTGTGCACCTTCGAAAATTTCCCATAAACCAACCACCGTGAAAACGGAGAGGGTTAGGAGAATGAAAATATAAGGCAAAAGTATACTTGTCCTTCACATAATAAAAAATGTGCAAGTTTGGGAGTTTCGCCATCATTTTTTACTTAAATGTAACAGTTGCTTCGCGTATAGTCTGACTAAGGTCATTATGGAAACCCTGGCTAAGTTGAGATATCTTTTGGCTACTTTTAAAGATTTGCAACAAAAGATGCATCTCGACAACTACAGTGCAAGGAAGGTAATATATTCCTCGTCAGAGACTTCAGTAATGTTAGTAACATGGTAGTCTTCAATATACTTGCCAAAGATGGCACGATTAGTGTCGAAGTTGATGGTGTCATCGTCACTCTCATTAGGGTCAAAAAATTTCCAGTTGGATGAAGACCAGTGATGGCTGTTATGTCAAATAGGGTGGGTGTCACCATCCCACAAGGAAGTTGGAAGGCATGAGTAGTGCTTTCCTAGAAATATAGGGATGCAACCAACATGTTTTGACATTAAGCAAGACCGGTTCTAGACAACTGAATCAGGTCAAAAGTACCTCTAGCTTTCCAGGTTTCACTCATTTTTGACTCAATTTTGTTCAACCAAGCGATGTAATCCTCACGTTTCTTAGTAGAGGGAACTGAACGAAAGACGCACAAGTCGGCAGTTATGTACTCTAAATTCAGAAGTTCCTTAATGCTAACTATGGTTTTGGTTCTATGATAAGATGGGGAAAACCCCCCAAGCTTAGTGAGATCTACTGAGGTATCATGCATTAGACATATGAGTGCATGGGTTTTTCCAGCAATATAGTAAGGGATGATTACCTGAGATTTGTAGATGTGGAGTTTCTCTTTGTAATTTGGTGGTTCTGGAATATATTCTTGATTCTCAATGACATTGATAGAAGAAATCATGTTAGCTAATGGAAGAGGTTCCTTGCTGGCTTTTGGGTTCTTTGTTTTGGAGGCCATTATTGTGAGTTTGGAAGTTTCTTTAGTAGTTTGAAGAAATTTTTAGAGAAGAAGTTTTGATAACTATGGACGGAAAAGGGAAGAATAAACGATAGAAAAAGTATTTATAATGAAGGATAAAAGAATCTTCAGTTTGTGCTTGACAAATGGCATGAAGTGGGGTGACACGTGTCGTCTTCTTAGAGGTGAAATCGAAACGATTTGATATACTTGGCCACACCACCCTAAGAAGGCGGAGCCATGATGATGGAAGTTATGGGTTAGTGGGAAATGCATGTTTTCAAGGTGATTGATGATAGAAAGGTCATGATGCCCATGACGTCAACCTGCTAGTGGAATAGTGTATGACAAAGTCAAAAACACCTTTATCTCCTTTTCATCGAAATAGGTCCTTTTGGGGGGCAATTTGTTAGTTGGGTTTTTTGACAATGGTTAAAACTCATCACGAGTTATAGATTGGGAAAAGTTAATGGAAACTGGATGTTTACTGATGTGTATATTATCAAAGTTTCAAGAGTAGAGTAAATTGAGACTTAGTTTTTTAGGAAAAAGGAATGTTTCAGGAGGACATTTCGACGACGGTATTTTCGACAGTATCAAGGAAGCGCGTTGAATCAACAATTATTTGGGCGCGAGAGACGCTTTGTTCAAAATAAGTAACTACTTATCAGTCTCATCCTGAAGGACATGTGGAGAGAATTTGGAAGCAAGGTGCGTGCAAGAGTTTACACGGTGAAGGCTGAAGAGGTGAACACTAGGGGGAAGTTATTTTATACTTGCATAAATAAGGTTTCTAGTGTTAGGATTCAAGGTGATTCATTTGATTTCATTGAAAAATATCACAAATACTCAAAGTACCAGCACTAGAGAGAAAATTTTCACTGAGAGAACGTATGAATCCTGAAACACCATTTTTTCATTTAAATGCAAAGTTTTCATTCCAATTTATTATTTTTGACAAGTTACTCTCATCTTTTTGTTAATTGCATTATTACTTTACCTTTGTTTCATTAAATCCTTGTTTTTATTACTGTCGAAATTACGCTTTCACATCTTCGCACAAATATTTCGACCTAGTATAAATCATTCTCATTTCTACAAAAACTATAAATATAAGCCTTTAGCACTATGCCCTATGATTCTCTAGTTGATCCTGCAAGTAATCTTTAATAAGAGACTAGAGATTGTTTACCAAATTTCACAGTAAACAGGTGTCGACTCTGTTTGAACATATTCTCTACGAGCGTGCAAAAGGCTTTGTGAAGAATCATATATTTGATGTATAATAATAACATACCTCCAATGTCCATATTGGTACCACATGCATTGAGTCAAGTTGTCGGTTAAATTGCATACATAAAGGAATTGTGAATTGGTTGTTGTTGTAAATGAATTATGTGTTTGATGATCGTTTTATTTGATGTTACCCTTGCATTCTCTTGCACCATTAATATATTTAAGCGTATTCTCACCCCTATTTTTTTTGGGTGTTTTGTACAATGTGGTACAGATACTCAGGATGAGCAATAGTTGTTTAGATTTGAAAGATGACATTAAGGCTTTTCGTCGTTTATTTATCATTTCTTGATATTTAGTTTTCGGTTGCTCTGATCTGCAACACTGGGAACGAGTCTTTTCATTATTATTTTAAGTTAAAGATTTTGAATTATTTATTTAATTAAGTATTTTATTTTGAAGAGGCGATTTGAATTATTGTTGTTAAATGTTGAATTTTTTATGCATGTTAAATTGTTTTAATTGGAAGAATATGCATGCTGTGAATGTGTAACATCTTAGTTGAGAATAATATTTATCTTTTTAAATTAAAGAGTCGAGGTATTTAGGGTGTTACACCCTCAGTAAGGGGTGATTCCATGAGTTAGGGATGAGTCATCAGTAAGGGGTGAGTCATCACCCCTTTCCTGGTGTCTTCTGAGTAGCTTGTGTGTTAGTTAGGGAATGTCAAATATCAATCACTCAAATGGAAATACTTTATTTCATTTAATATAAGCAATGATGGTTTTTTTCTAGACGTTAAACAATTTGGCCTTCACACGTGTCTGAAATGTGTAAGCTCTTTTATTGGGTGATTCTAAGGGGTTTTAAGAACTTGTAGCTTTAATTCATTTATAAAATTCTTACATATTCCCCTTTTCCATTTCTTTACCCATTTTGCTCATATAACTTTATGCAAGCTTCTTCTAGTTTTTCTTGCTCGCACAGTCTTCTACAAGCTTTCTATGGCTTTTCCCTATTCATAAACTTTTCAGGTATTGATTCCTTCCATATTTCCCCTTCTTAACAACTATGGTTAGGGATTTTAGACAAAAAGCTTTTTAGTAGGGCTTTAGGTTGGCACCGTGTTTTAGTTTTGTGAGATAGACGACTTTAGTAGTCTTATTAGCGATTATGATGTAGGTAGTAATTTCTTTTTATTCTTCAGTGTTCCTAGGAACAAAGTAATAATGGTTTCCCCCTCCTTAGTGTCTAAAGATGTAAAAGATATTGGATTCTCTTATACCACTGAGGAGTAAGTCATCTCCTTTCGGACGAAGGTGGACATATCTTCTTGAGAAGACGAAAATATGTCTTTTTGGAAGTTTGTACACCGTCAGAGAGGGATACCATGGCCATACCTCATGACTCCCCCTCTCCTCACTTTTACTTCTACCTCCCCCTCATTAAGGACATGCGGCTTTTTCCCACTTTTCTCCTTTTAAATTCGAAGTCCTAAAAGTCATGTTAAGGCATCCAAAATAGTGTGCCAAGAGTTGGAAGTTTCCCCCCACTGTTGGGGTGTTCTTCAATGTTATGTAGACTTTCACATGCACCTTCTCTCCAAAGAACTCAACCAGTGATCCCCTAAAAGTTTTTAGGTCATTTGGGTTCAGGCAAAGCCTCTCAAATGGATCCTAGTAAAGGTTATCTAGATAGCGCCCTTGATCTACCAAAACTTTTTGGATTTACCTATCATTGCAACTCATGGTGAAGACCATGGGACCATCTTTGTGAAGGTGGATACCTGTTGCACCTTTGTCCAAAAAATAGATCTCGACCTCTAACGTCTTGGTCTCACCTTCCTTTGGTTTCGTCGAGAGATCATTTATATTTAATACATGAGGGCATCTCTTTTTTGGGTATATCTAATCTCTTCGCCTCCCAACAAATCCTCATGCAATAATATTAAGCGTGTGGAGACGACCTTCTCGCGCTCTTCTTTGGATGGTTCCTTTCCCTTTCGGGTTTTGAGCTTCTAGTGTCGTCACTCCCATAGGAACCGGTCCCTCCCGACCTCTAAGAGGGTTCGTCTTTGACATGTTTATTAAGGTGGCCTTCTTAGATCAGGCGCTCTATCTCCTTCTTGAGTTGGTAGAAATATTCAGTGTGATGCCTTTTCACCCTATAGAACTTACACCATTTTCTAGGTTCAGGTTTCATAACCTCTTCTTTTGGAGAGGGAGGTGTAGGTATATCATGTAAGTTGATAACTTTGCACTAGATCTATTCACAACGACTGTTCATGGGCATGAAGCTTTCCAAAGCCTTTCTACTTCCTTTAAATGTTGCATTGTCCCTGACAGGCAAGGTGTAACTTTTCTTATGTCGGTGTTTTGCACCTTCAATTTTAGGAACACTCTCTTTCACGTCACGAGACTTTTTCTCGTTGTTACTCTCCTCACTTTTTATATAGCACCCAACCCTTGTGACTACCTCCACTAGTGAAGAGGCTGGTCGTTGGGCGAGGGACTCGTTAAAGTCCGTTTATTTAAGGCCACTTTGAAATGCTCCTACAAACATTTTTTGGTTTGGATGGACAAATATTATGGTGGCTTCATTGAAACAGGTAAGGTATTCCCTCACTGACTATAAAGGACCTTAGAGAATGTTAAACAAGCTAGTAGTGGACATCTTTCTATATGTCATGGTTGAGAATTTGTGCATATTCACTAGCTCCTAATAGCTGGCAATGGAAGCACCAGTTATACCCACATACCATGGTAAGGCTCCATCTCTAAAAGTGTCAGACAAGATCTTGCACTTAAGAGAATCATGAGCTCCAATAATGGTCAACAACATGTGGATGGTTGTGATATGATCGTAAGGATCATTACGTCCGTCAAAATTCTTCAAGGAGGGAGGCTTGAAACCTTCAGTAACAAGTGATTCCCATATCTAGTCTGAAAGTTGATAGGGGTCTAGCACTTATGTTTCTCCATATTTTGATTCTAATGGCGCTATTCGTCCAAAATGGCGCACATCTCCGTTATGGCGTTGGGGTCGTTGCTACCTCAAGTATCCTTCTGTATGGGAGATTGTGCTCTCCTAGAAACCGTGACTTAGAACAATTAGGTATATGAGTGCAGATTTTGGTGAATGTTAAAACGGTGGCGACAAATGAAGGTATGGTCCAGGTTAGTTTTATAAGGGTCCCACTATGGGCGCCATTGTATTTGTCAAAAAGTACAAATGTGTGACACCCTTATGCTGGTAGGGATGGCCATAGGCTTTAAGGAAATTCGGTGGTTTTAGGGCTATCTCACAGTGGTGAGAAACCCTATTTTGAGGTGATTAAAGTGAGGAGAGAGCAAGGTCACATGAGGTGAGAAACTTTGTATCTTTGGGTATTTCATATGTATATTTGATTTGTCCTCCTCAACCCTAGAGTTGAGATATTTGTATAGGTTTGCGGACCTGGATTCAGGGGACTCTTGGAAATAGTAATTTCTCCTCTTTGACTGGGAAAGTTGTTGACTGCCTACTTCTTAAGGAATTGTGACCAAGACGTCCTAAGCATGTGGTTATAGATTATGCACCCCCCCCCCCCCCCCCCCCGATTTCTCATTAGGGGGAGTATCCATCGAAGTGGGGATTACATTTGAGCGTCATACTCTGGGGCGACTGCCTTACTAGACTTGATCCAATGTCGTCTTATCAAAGGCCTTTACAAATATATCACTACACTTAAAACTTTTATTTTTTACATGGAAAGATTAAGCTTTTTCTATTTTATATGTGGAGTTTTTTCTTCTTCTTTTGTTAGCTAACAATTTTTTTTTGAATTTTAAAGAAGAGTAGTAATTGGTAAGATTCATTTGATTCAAATAGATCTCGAGTTTAAAGTAAAAAAATTAGAACTTTTTTCTTTGTTCAGTAAGCAAAATTTATTGATAAAATCTCAAAACTCACTTGATAAAACATAGAGTTCGAAATAATTTATATAAATGATACTTCAGTGAATAATTCAGTTTTGTAAGGATGAATTTGATTAAACTATACTTTTAATATGATACGAGAGTATTGATCAAATCATGAGCTACCCATTGTTTATAAACAATGACATCACTTATCATAAATGTTTATTTTGTACTGATTTAGAACAAACTTTAATTTTAAGATTGTATCAACACTAATTTAAAATATATTGGATCACTTAGTTTCAAATTTATGCTATGAAATTATTTAGCATTTATATTCACATATTAAGTCGTCGTTGGACAATATATATAATTCGAACTTATATTTATAAACGAGTGTAATTCTCACTTAAGTCAGTTGATGTAAAATTATATTAGGTGACACCACAATTTTAAAAAAAATTAAAAGGAAAAATATGTTAAAATTTAAAAAGAAATTTTACAATACTAAATCATATTAATTGAAGTGTATTTAAATGAGATGAAAAAAAAAATATTAGAACATAATAAAAAATTCTGGATATTTCAACAATATTAAATTATTTTAATAATTTTTCATTGATTATAATCTTCTTCACTTGGGCAAAAGATAACATATTCATATAAAAATAGGAGAATGCATATTATTATTATTTAAAAAAAAATACAAAGTATACATCTTAAGCATGCAGCCAATGAAGAGTAATGTGAAGATTAGACATAGCACCCACATAATTACTAATGATCAATCTAACGTACTTTATTCTAAAAGATCTTAGGTTATAGCCTAATTATAAAAAGAAGGCATGGAGCTCCTCCCACCTATAATGATGGTCAGAATGTGCAAATTCATATGAACCTTTTTCCTCCTTTGAACTGATCATCATAATCATCATCACCAAATTTAATGAAGAAAAAAAAACTTTGAAGATAAAATTAAATTAAACTAGTATATAGATTTTCTATAATTTAATAGATTGTGTGTGATTAGTTCCTCATTCATGTACAATCCCATGATTTGATAGAAAAGTCACATGCAGCAACTTTGGACTATATGCCCCTTAATTATTCCCGATGATTATTATTATTATATGGTTATAATACTTAAGTTTACTCAAGTTTAACAAATTCAAAACTAAGCAGAACTAAGTTGATTAGGGAATAATCATGAAATGGGGTATCTAGGAGAACATGCTTATCATGGACCATTTACATTTCTAATTATGCCACCCACTAATTAATTATGATACAACTATTATATTTCCTTCTCCTTAAATAACAATTAGGTTTGGCAATATAACCATACATGTGGGTACCTATTTGAAATTGTATCGAATTTGATGGAAAAAATTCGTTTTAATTGAGTTTGAGTTCGGATTTGGATTTTCTTCAATTACAAAATATGAAGAAATGTCAGGTAATGAGGATACTAATACATACGTTGAACCCGCTTCATTTATTTTATTATATATTTTATTATTTATTTATGATAATTTAGAATATTAAATATATGTTAATGTTTTGATATTTTGATTTATTTTTAATATTTGAAATATTTGAAATGTATGTATGAAATTTTTTGAGATTGTTTTATTTTATTATTTGTAATGTGAATTTTGTTGAGATATAATATAATCCAAATTGTGTGTGGAGCAAACCCAAAGTTAATTAGCATTTAGGGCTGTTATATTTGTTCACTTAGGTGTATATAAATAGATATTTCATAATTTAATATATATATATCATTCAATAATACAATTATTATTTCATTATTCTCTCTCTTTCTCTCCTCATTAAAAGTGTCTCACGCACTAACAAATTGGTATCTAGAGCTCCGGCTAGGTTCTTGATCGTGTTTTCAAGAATCACACATCGATGATCGTGTTTCCGAGATCGTGGATTGTTAATCAATCACTGCAAAGATGAATGGTACTAATGGAATTCTGAATTCTCTTCCTGTTTTTGACGACAAGAATTGGATCTAGTGGAGAAAACAAATTCAATCTTTGTTTGCCTTTCATGAAACCCTAGAAGTGGTCACTAATGGCGTTCCTGAGCTTGCTAAGAATGCAAATGATGCTCAGAGAGTTGCGAATAAGGAGGAAAAGAAGAAATACTGCAAGGTCGCGTATTGCATTCAATCGACGATGAATTCGAAGAACTTTGACAAGATATCTCATGCTGAATTAGCGAAGGAGGCATGGAATATTCTTGTCAAGTAATATGAAGGAGGTGAGAAAGTCAAAGACTTCAAATTGCAGACTTTGCGACGATAATATGAATTGATGTAGATGGAAAAAGATGAAAATATTGTAGGCTATGTGTCAAAGGTGCAGAATCTCGTCCATCTCATGAAGGATTGTGGTGAAACCCTAACTGATAAGATGATAATTGGGAAGGTAATGTGTACGTTGACCTCTCACGTTGATCACGTTATTGTAGCTATTCAAGAATCCAAAAATCTTGAAACCATGAAATTAGAAGATTTGGTTGGTTCATTGGAAGCACGTGAGACTAGGATTGTCGAAAGAAAAGAGGTTCAAGATTTAATACAAGCAATACAGGCTTAGGCTTGGAAGAAACATGGCGGTTCCGACAAGTTCAAACAAAAAAGAGACAAAACTCAGATCAAGAAGTCTTGGCCGAACCCTCAAAAGCATAAAAAAAATAGGAGAAACTCCTATCAGAAAGACAAAGAGAAAAAAAGTGTGCAATGTTATAACTGTGAAAAGTGGGGTCACTTGGCCAAGAATTATTGGTACAATAAAGACAAAGGAGCGACAAAAGGCAAGGAGGAAGGAGAAAACCTTACACACCAAGATTCAGATTGTTCTGAAGATATGGTGGTTATTACTGCAGTTGTAAATGACCATGTCGACTCCAAGATCTGGTTCATTGACTTGGGTTGCTCAAATCACATGATTGGTCGAAAAGTGTGGTTAGCAGATTTTGACTCGTCGAAGAAGAGCAAGGTCAACCTGGTTTCTAATAGCTCATTGCAAGCAGAAGGTACTGAAGACATGGTTATTCAAAGGAGCAATGTAGGAAAAGTTATGATCGAAGATGTACTCTATGCACCTGGAATAAAGTGCAATCTGCTAAGTGTTGGACAACTGGTCGAAAAAGCTTTCTTAGTGATTATAAAATATGGAGTCTTGGAACTATTCGACACCCGGAATGATTTGGTCTTGAAATCTCCTTTGTCGAAGAATAGGACATTCAAAACCATGATCAGTTTGACTGAAGTACAATGTCTAAAAACTGTTTTCGACCACAAGCATAGTTGATTGTGGCATTTGAGGTTTGGACATTCAAACTTTTGATCACTCAATCAACTAATTACTCAAGATATGGTAATTGGTATACCAAGTCTTGAGATGCCCGATAAACTCTGTTAAGGTTGCTTACTCGGAAAGTAATCCAGAAAGTCTTTTGTTTCGACTATGCCAATGAGATCCACCTGCATACTCGAAGTTTAACATTTAGATGTATGTGGATCTTTTGAGGAGCATACCATTGGTGTAAACAAGTATTTTGTTTCGTTTGTCGATGAGTTTAGTCTAAAGTTGTGGATCTCTGTGATCAAGAGAAAATACGAAGTATTCAAAATCTTTAAGAGATTCAAGATGCTTGTCGAAAACCAGAGTGAGAAAAAAATCAAGGTTTTGCGAACAAATGGAGATGGCGAATACACATCCAAGATGTTTGAAGAGTTTTGTGTAGAACATGGTGTCGATCATGAGGTAACAACTTCTTACACACCTCAATATAAAATAGCATGAAGAAGAAACATAATCATGTTGGACATGGCGAGATGCATGCTGAAGCAAAAGAATTTACCAAAATCCTTATAGGGTGAAGTTGTTTCCACTACTATTTATATTCTGAACAAGTGCCTTACTAAGAAGTTGAAGAATAAGGTTCCTGAAGAAGTTTGGAGTGGAAAACAATCATCAGTGAATCATCTGAAGGTGTGTGGCTCTATTTGTTACAAGCATTTTCTTGATGCTAAAAGAAGGAAGCTTGATGACAAGAGTGAACCTATGATTATGGTAAGATATCATAAAACTGGTGCATATAGATTGTTCAACCCAATTAATCAGAAGATCATGATGAGTCGAGATATTTTGATTGATGAAAATTCTGCATGGGATTGGAATTCTAGTGACGCAATTGGCAAGCCATTGATGAAATATGATTTCGAAGAAGCAAGTAATGATGTCGAAGTTGAAGATAATGTCGATATTCCAATCAAAGTCGAAGTAGATGTTGACATGCCCGGCACAGTCAAAGTCGAAGATGGTGTACCAAGCATAAGCCAGAGACCTCCAAGAACTAGAGTTCGTCCAACAAGACTTCAAGATTACGAAGTGACTGGTGATGACGAAGTCACACCAGATGGAGAATTAGTTAATTTTGCTTTACTTGTAGGTGCTGAATCAATCAACTATAGCTAAGCCTTACACAATAAATAGTGGAAGTCAGCAATGTTCGAAGAGTTACAAGCAATCGAAAGATACAACACATCAGAGTTAGTTGAATTGTCAACACATACAAAAGCTATCAAAGTAAAATGGGTGTTCAAGTTGAAACACAATGTTGATGGGTCGATAGCAAGACATAAGGCGAGATTGGTAGCTCGAGGTTTTCTTTAGAGAGCAGGAGTCGACTCTAAAGTTTGCGCACCAGTAGCAAGTTTGGAGATTGTTCGACTAGTAGTCACCTTGGCATGTAAGCAAGGCTGGTCAACATTTCATTTAGATGTGAAATCAGCATTTTTGAATGGTCCCTTAAATGAAGAAGTCTACGTCACACAACCTCTTGGATTTGGATTCAGGAGAAAGCAAGGAAAGTATACAAATACGACATCAAGCAGGCACCTAAGGCATGGAACAAGAAGATCGACTCATACTTAGTCGAATTAGGATTCGTCAAATGTAAATCTGAACATGGGGTCTATGTTCAGGTTGTGGCACAAGATATAACAACCATCTGCTAATATGTCGATGACTTGCTGGTAACTGGGAATAGCTTGGAGAACTTATCGAAGTTCAAAGAACTGATGATGAGGGAATTTGAAATGTCGGATATGGGAAACTTGTCTTATTAGGCATAAATATTCAAATGTCAAAGGAAGGTATGATACTACATCAAAGAAAGTATGTCAAAGAGATACTAAAGAGATTCATGATGGATGATCTGACTCCTGCATCTTCACCTGTCGAACCAAATTTGAAGTTGGAGAAGCATGGAGAGGAAGACAAAGTCGATAAAATTTTGTTTAAACAAATTGTCGGTCTCTAAGATATGTGTGCAACAGTCAATCTGATATAGGTTTCTCAGTCGAATTAGTGAGCAAATACATGAGTGAACGAACGGTGTCACACATGAAGGCTGCAAGAAGAATCCTGAGATACTTAAAAGGATCAATAAACAATGGAATTCTATTTCAACGAGACTCTGAAAGCAAAGAATCTATGGTTGCTTGTTATTCATATGCTGATTGGTGTGGGTATAATGAAGATTAAAGAAGCACAACCGGTTATTTCTTTTAAGTATTTGGTGTCCCAATCTCATGGTGCTCGAGAAAGCAACTTATGGTGGCATTGTCATCGTGCGAGGCTGAATATATAGTAGGATCATATGTTGCGTGTCAAACAGTTTAGATCAGATCTATGCTTGAAGAGATTGAGGTCGAAGTGAAGAAACCTATGGTGCTGCAGATCGACTATAAGTCAGTCATAAATTTTGCGAAGAATGCAATTTTTTATGGAAGAAGTAAGCACATTGAGGCGAGATTTCATTTTCTTAGGGAGAAGGTAAATCAAGGTAAACTTGAAGTGAGACATTGCTCAAGTGAAGCATAGTTGGCCGATATTTTCACAAAATGATTGAAGATCGACAAATTCTTAAATTTGAGAAAGCAATTAGGAATAGTTCAGATCGACTATGATTAGGATATGTTCGACAATTTGGATTATAAGGGGGTATGTTGAGATATAATATAATTCAAGTTGTGTGTGGCCCAAACCCAATAGGATTTAGGGTTATTATATTTATTACTTAGTAGTTAAGTCACTTAGGTGTATATAAATAGATACTTTATAATTTAGTAGTATATATATTATTCAAAAATACAATCCTTATTTCTTTATTCTCTCTATTCCTCTCCTTACTAAAAGTGTCTTACATACTAACAATTTTATTTTTAAAAAATAAATATTTTTATTAAAAAGTTTAATTTTATTAAATGATGATGGTAGGACGGAATATCCAAATCTAATCCAAAGATGAATTTTAATTTATTTCTCCATTCCGTTAAAGATCGAGACAAGAACCTGAATTATTTGGAATTTAAATTTATATTTAAGACGTAAAAACGCTCTTCGACCTACACTATTGTTATGCTTAATAAGAATTTATTACAATATAATTATTTATTTTTAGACATCCTTTCACCTATCATATGAAACTATCTCTCATGCAATAATTATAAGTAAAAAATAAATTTTTGGGTAATAAAATATTTCAAGAGTCAGTGATGGATTCTGTTGCTCAGTGTATTAATTCTCCCCTTTTTGATTAGATTAGATTACTCAATTATTATGAGACCAGTGAAGCATATTATTATAAGAAAGCTTACATTATACACATTATACATATCTTTGGATAAAGTTACACAAAGCACGTGTCAACACTCTTCCATAGAAGCAAAGGCTAAATATGGAAAAACAAAAAAAACAAGGGTAAAAAGGAGAATTCAAACAACCGGAGTCTCATTTATTTAAACCATGGATTCACATGCAAAACGAAACAGAAACGAAACAACACAAAACAGTTACAAAAAAAAACTCTTGCATTACTTTGCATTTACAATGAGTTCTACGAAAGCAAAGAAGAAGCAAACGACAGGAACAACCAGCGAAACGACAACAACAACTACAACGACACAAGAACAGCAACAAACGGCATGGGGAGGAAGATACCTCGGAGTTCGAAGAAGACCATGGGGACGATACGCCGCTGAGATTCGCGATCCTTCGACGAAAGAAAGACACTGGTTAGGAACATTCGACACTGCTGAAGAAGCTGCTTTGGCTTACGATAGAGCCGCACGTGGCATGCGTGGGTCACGTGCTAGAACCAATTTTGTTTACGCCGATACACCTCCCGGTTCTTCTGTTACTCCAATCCTCTCCCCCGACCAACAACAACGACAAGAACAAGCTTTTCATGAACTTTCGTTTGTTCTTCAACATGAACCGTTTCCGGTTCAACATAACCCGGTTCCGTCTCTCGACTCGGTTTCTTTCGTAACATCCTCCGGTAATTACGGTTACGGTTATGGTGAGGAAAATAATAATAATAATAATAATAGTTATTTTAATAGTATTAATTTTAATAAATATAACCTTCCTCCTCAAGCTCCTCTTGCTACATTGGAAGCTAGTATTAATAATAATGAAAATTCCCATTTTAACCAACAAGTATTTTTTGATGATGTTGTTGTTAGTAGTAGCAACGTTAATTTTAACAACAACAACAACATTGAACTTCCTCCTTTGCCACCGGATATTACTAGCTCCGCGTGTTATGATCCGGCGTTCAACGGCGATGATAATGATCATGGGTATTATTATTCATCATGGGAGCAGAATGTTGGAGGTGATTGTTATAATAATCAAATGCTGGGTACAAATATTGGAGGTGCAGAGAGTAATGTTGTGGCGGGCTCTATTGATGGTTTTGATTTTGGAGGCTCTTCTTTTTTCTTCTGAATTATATAGATATTAATATATTATCATGTATCTTTTATTTCATGTTTTTGTTTTGTTTTGTGTGAGTGATGGTTTGTATTGTTGTTTTCGTTTGTGCATGTAATGGAATGTGTAAAGTTAGTGTTTGTGGACATGAGAATGGGAAATTGTCTTAGGTTAGAGGCATGAGAATATGTTGTTGTTTAATTTGTGTAATAGTGTGTGTAAAGTGTTTACATTTGGGTGAGTTTTGTGTTGCGGCGCTTTTGGAGACAAGTGTAAGGGGTGCGAATAGCAATGAATCAAATAGTTAATACAATGCTGTTGATTTTGTTACTTGTAAAATACTACTAGTAGTAGTGTTCTGTGTCTTTTTTGGTCAAAAGTGTTTCTTGTCTCCTTTTTGGTCAATAGTATTTTCTCTCTTGGGATGGTTTAATTATTTAAAATGTATTTTTAAATTATAAATGTTACAAATTTAGTGGTTTGTCTTAATATATTTCTCTAACTTATGTTAAGGGTGGGAAAAGTACACATATGTATTTTGTCAGTATAAACTGGCCTGGCCTAAATACAAAAGCCACACTCACTGCAAAGAGAAAGCCCAAAGAAATAGCAAAGTTTTTGAAAGAGAAATTGAACTTCATACCCTCTTTTTGGCTCTATACCTTATAAAATATGTTAATCTTAAAATTTCTCCAACATTTCTAAACATAACATCCTTCAAAATTAATATTTTCAATACATGATCAAGCCACTGAAACACACAAATAAGATTTTCTTTTATTTTTCTAAAAACTTTGTTCTGAATTGAATACTCAAATATAAAATTTTCTCCTTCAATATTTTCAGTTTGAATATTCAAATATAATGTTTTTTCTTTCAATGTTTCTAGAAGTCTTATAATAACACACTTACGAGGTGAAGGAGGAGCATGTTGTGCCACAACATGAGTTCTTTATATTGTTGCTCTATAGGGAGCAATTTGTTGAAAGTATATCATTCGAGATATGCATGATAATGTGATGGGTTATGAATGGTGATTATCTTTCTTAAATTTGAAATTTAAAATAATTTTCCTTCCACATCCCAATCTTTATTGAAAATGAAGAATTCAAATTCAAATTCGTTTCAAAAAAGGTTAGAGTTGATTTCGAGTATTCCCAACACATCACAATTTATTTAATAAAATCATTTTTTTAATTAAAAAAATCATTTTTCCAAAATAAAATTACATTATTAAAATGTAAAAAATTTCAAAAAAATCATAAATTTCAAATATTTTAAATTATAAATATAAATCAAAATATTAAAATATTAACTACAATTTAATATTCTAAATCATTAAAAACAAATGATAAAGTATATAGTAAAATAAGCCGAACAAGTTCAACGTGGGTACTAGTGTCACATTACTCGACCTGTCACCATATTTTAGAATATAAAAAATTCAAATCCGAACTCAAATTCAAAACGAATTTTCCTCGTCAAGTTTGGGGCAATTTCGAGTGGATAAATGCAGGTATGTGTTATGTTGTCATGCCTACTTGGAGAGGTAAATTGATGTTTATTTATTTATTTTGTTTCAGTCGGCTTAAAATAGTCCCACATTATTTGAGAATCAAGATTAAAAGTAGTTTATATATAATACTCATACTTTTCAAACTATCGGGACGTCTTTTCTAAAGGACAAAATTGTGATGTTCTTACACCTAAAACGGACAATACCTTGTAGTCTTGATGGCGTAGACTTGAGATCGAACAAAATATTGGTGTCATATGTTGTAATTCGAAGTCCTGTGACTTATTTGCTTAGGTATTTAAGTAGATGCTTATTTATTTGTTTAGCTGTCTTATTAGTTCATAATCTAACTAATTGTATAGACAAGTGTATATTTAATAAATATTTACTCAATTATTTGTCCCATTTTTCTATTTACTTAGATGTTTAGTTAATAATTAGTATTTTTTTAAAAATTTAGTCAAATGTTTAATTATCTTTTATTTATGTTTTTTTATCTTATTTTATATGTATTTTTGTTTAGAGTTGGATTATTCCAACCGGTTTGAACTTCACGACATTTCATAGTTTAGTTTAGAATTAGTTTTTTTTAGAGAGATGGGGTTGAAGGACTAGTTCATTTCACATCATATTCGGTGAATTGCACTACAAGAAAAACTGATATTAACTATGACAAAATCCGTAACTAATTTGAAGTTAATCTTTATCAAATAGAGTAAGTTGGAGATTAACTACTAGCATGGATTGGGTGACTAATTATTTAGTTAAAAAATTTCTAGCAAATTTCCAGCTAATATTTTAAACTTCCTAGCTAAAGCACAACTGAATTGTAGCAAAATATCATTCTTTAGTTTAAGTTTCCAAACTAAACAACCACAACATGGCTACAATATTGTCGCAGCAAATCTGAAGCTAAATACAATTAGTTCATATTTTTTATAACCACTAATTTAAAGAAACAAAATTAATTTAAAAAATTAATAATATAATTTTTTTCATTTAAAAAATTATACTTAATTACTATAACCAAAACAAAACGAAAAAGAGATTTCATATTTTATATATCTTCATCTTGTATGACTAATCCACTAATCATTAAATTAATTAAAAAACAATCTATACTATAATTAACAATTAACAATATAGAAAAAAATACAATTTTATAAATTGCATTTACTGTAATTACATCTAAGTTACACATATATAAATTGAGAAAATTTGTTTATTTATAATTACTAATAATCGAAGAGTTTGTCATTTCTTTAAGGTTTGAAAGAGGCTTTAAAGCTTCCACAACTTCACTCATTAGGAGTCTGACTTTTGGATCTCTTCTTAGAAAGTGTGCGGCTAGTTGAGAAACTTTCGTGAGTTCCTCCGAGGGTCAATTAACTAATAGAACCTTCTTCTTTCTCCTAGATGTGGCTGACCCCATTTGACAAGGTTATACTCGCCCTTGGGACGGTGTTTGTCCATAAACCTTCTCCCTGTCAACAAAATCATAGTAGAGTGAAGAAGAATGCACACATAATGTAGATAAATGGCTCAGTTTCTTCCATATCCACAAGGTAACCATTAACCATGACGTTGAAGGAGTCCATCTCGGACAAGTCAAGATCGGGATAGAGATATAAGGCTTGAGCTTTTGCCCTATCAAAGGCAGTATCACCTACGTCAAGGACGTCAATTTGGGATTTCTGCAAAGAGCTTTGCAACTGGACATTTGAACCCTGAAGTGATTTCATTTTCTCGGACGGTTGGCTAATAGTGGATTTTAACTCTTGATTCATAACCTCCAATTTCTCCATCTTGGTTTTATCATTCAATAACTGTTTCTCCAGGTTGGATACTCTAACCGCTTGCGCAGTTTGCTGCTCCTTCAGCTGTTTGATTTCTTGGTTCAATTTGATCGCGTTCTGTTCGCAATCATCCCCTACTTCAAATAGCCCGTGAGTTAAAACAACACATCTCATCAGATAAGAACTTATGTTTTAGGTTAGCTTCTATCGCCATATGGTCTTTACCTTGTTTACGTCTTCATTGGAATTCAGATGATCGTAAAGGAACTTCAATCCGTCAAAACTATTGCTCAAGAACTTGAATTCATTGGATGATCTGGTTTGGTCGCTCCCACCAGTTTCGCACATCAAAGATGAAATTTCCCAATCAGCCCTACAGACTTGGTTACTCATAAAAGTTTTCATCTTCTTTGGAGACCTCGAAAAAAAATCCTCGATGGCGAAAGAGTTAAAGGTAGGGATTCTGAGACATTGGTAATTGCTTTGTTTGGGATTATATTTCTTTTCTTCAGTAACTAGGTTTCTAAACCGTACAAGTCTAATTTATCATCATTTTGGTCGACTACTCTCCTCGTCGCCCGGGTTTCCAGCATCAGTCTTTTCTGCTCTTTCATAGAGATGTCAGTCATTATTCTTGAAGGCAAAGTGAGAAAAGAAGTTAGCAGAATACATGATTGTATCCCAAGTGGTATGTAAAGAGAATAAATAGTCATTATCCAAGAAAGAAATATTTTCCTCTTCGGGTAGAGACAATAGATCCCGAACCTTCATCATATGGAAGGAATCTAAGATGGCCAAAGATCTAACCTCATGGTCGTTTAATTTATCAAAATCAAACCCGGATACTGAAAGAGGATTTCCTGTCCAATAGATAGGAAAATGATAATACCTGTCTAATGCATATATTACTTGAGGACATCTTAGTCCACACCTTATTCGTAGAAATCGATCATTGAAACCTTTATAGTTTGTTGTGTAGGCTTGGAGAAAACTCTTACCGGGAAGACCATTAAGGGTCACCCATCCACCCTTTTCAACACCTTTGATTTCAAAAAAGGAGAAAAATAAGTTTATGGTGGGATCTATATGTATAGCTTCGCAGACTATTCCAAAAGCCCTGATAAACCCCTAACTATTAGGACGAAGTTGAGAAGGGGAGGCATTTAAGGGTTTTAGTAGATCAGGTTCAAAATTGGTAAAGGGAAGATGGATATTAAAATCTTCCAATACCCCGACATAGAAATAATAATATTCATCTTTAACTCCTCTACGACGAGCTATGCAAACATATTCCCCTGGAATACAAGCCTCCAAAATAACACTATCTTCATTCTCAATAGAAGATATGTTCTTCAAAGACCGAAGTTTAGTTATCACCATCTCATCTATAGAGTTGTGATTGTAACTCCTTACTTCTTCATCAAATGACTACTTAATCTCCATCAGCACCTTAACGGATGAACCTGAAGAAGAAGAGTCAGAATCAGAATCGCTAAAAGAGGCGGAAATATCGCCGTAAGCCTCCTTTACAATACGATCAAAGTTAGCCCGGGTTAAAGTATCTCTACATCCTCTCACATAAAAATCCCGAAGATATTTTATTTCGCGGGCACTCAAAGTTCTTAATATTTTGGTGTTCTCGTCACATGCATCAATAATAGTCATTGAATAAAATAATATGGAATCGAAAAGAAAATGTACCTGGTCTTGAAGAACGAACGAGAACTCTGAAAATTGCTTAGAAGAGAGAAAGACTTTTTCCAACGAATGATAAACCAAGATAAGAAGAGGTGGTTTTAATTAGGGATAAGACTTCTTAAATGAATTTAAACGGTATGAAATGCTTCAGGTCATTGAGAGGGAGAAAATTCCCATAAAAATCACCATTACTAAGGAAGAAGAAAATATGATAATACATTGTCATGATTGAGGACACGTCACCATAAACAAACATCACGTCGTGAGTGTATCGGGGAGAATTTTAAACTAAATTTTCCGGGCTTCTTTTTTTCGAGCACTTCAACCTTTTAACTCTCATGCTCGGGGGACTTATGTACATCCCGAAAAATTAGTTGACCAACCAAGGTATGAGATCGACGAAGCCTATTTAGACATGTGAGTTCTTTAAGGCCGAGTTGACATGGTGGCCGAGTATGGTAAGGTTAGCAAATGGGATAGTCAGGCTGTCATCCACCAGATCCGAATCCAGTTAGAATATCCGAGTAAACAAGGTGGATCCAACCTCCCAAAAGCTGAGAATGATCCAATAAGTACAAGTAGGATATGATGACAAGGTCAAGATGCCATTTGAAGAGTCATTGGAAACAATTATAGGGTGATACATTAGGTAGCGAGTTATTGTTAGTGAAGAGGCGGACGTTACATGACAATTATAAGGGCGACATGCACTATTGATAGGTGAAGTTATGAAGGATATGGAGAGTCAAGCAAAAGGGGGGAGAGACGGAGATGGAGGCCTATAAATAAGAGGATATTTGGAAGTAAAAAAAAAAAGACAAATAGACATAACAAACACCCCAACTATTCATTTTAGGCTCTCCTTGACTTAAAACAAGAAAGTCAATCTTGTAGTGGTTTTTAACCAGAACAAATTATATTATCGATTTCTTGTTAAATGAAGAGGAAAGTTGAATAGAAAAGGCTTGAACAATCAGTTTGAAGTCAATGTCCTTGAAAATAGAGGAAGGAGCACTACAAGAAAAACTGCTATTAGCTATGATAAAATCCGCAACTAATTTGAAGTTAATCTCTATCAAATAGAATTAGTTAGAGATTAGTTGGGGATTAACTACTACGTAGGTCGTAGCATGGATTGGATGGCTAATTTCTAGCAAATTTCCGGCTAATATTTTAAACTTCCTAGCTAAACCACAACTGAGTTGTAGCAAAATTTTAGTCTAGTTTATGTTTCCTAACTAAACAACCACAATATGGCTACAATATCGCCGCAGCAAATCTGAAGCTAAATACGATTAGTTCAGATTTTTTATAACCATGATTTAAAGAAACAAAATTAATTTTAAAAAATTAATAATATAGTTTTTTCAAAGTATACTTAATTACTATAACCAAAACACAATGAAAAAGAAATTTCATATTTTATATATCTTCATCTTGTACGACTAATACAGTAATCATTAAATTAACTAAAAAGCAATTTATAATAACATTAACAATTAAGAATAAGAAAAAAAGCAATTTTATAAATTGCATTTCCTGTAACTAGATCAGTTACACATATATAAACTGAGAAAGTTTTGTTTATTTATAATTACTAAATAATTGAAGAGCTTGTCATTTCTTTAAGGTTTGAAAGAGGCTTTGAAGTTTCCACAACTTCACTCATTAGGTTTGAAGAGCTTGTCATTTCTATAGTCAAAACTAGTAATGTAAACAGATCCAATTCAATGGGTCAAGCTCTCATAAAACAGATCCAATTCTTCAAATGTAAACGAATCTTTTTTCATCGCATCATGCCAATAGCAAAAAAATAAAATTGAAATGCGTGATTTCATAAATAATTTTCAAAACCAGCTCAAGAGAAAACTTACAGAGTAAGGGTACCCCTCCATGCTTAAATTGCTCCAAAAACAACTTAATGAAATAAAGGATGATGTTCCCACTCTCAGTACCATCTTTTTGTTGTGGCACCTACAATATAATAGAAATTAGTCTTTGAAACAAGTAATATATATATATATATATATATATATATATATATATATATATATATATATATATATATATATATATATATATATATATATATATATATATATATATATATATATGTGCAACTTTTTTAATAAGTAAATAATTATAAAAAATTTAACGTTGTTAGTTTGTGTAATTTAAATTAATTAATTGTTTTTAAAGTCAGATTAACCAGGAAAACAATTGATAGCAAAAATATGGTAGCTAATCTTTGACTTTCTTGTAGTGAAGTAAGATTAATAAATAAAAAGATGACCATGAAGAATTGGAGTTCCAATTCTTGAATATTTAAGTGCTGATTCCTAAAGAGATATCAACAAGTTGGATCTTTTCATCCATACGAGATTGACCTAGAGAAAAAAAGGAAGATGGAACCACCTAAACACTGGTCTTAAAAGATGTAAATGTTTTTGTTATAGGAGAAAACAATAATCTAAATTTTAATTTTGACGATTGAATTTGGATAATTGACTCATAAGCTTCACCTCATGAAAGATTTTTCTCATCATACTAGAAATAAGATTTGGTACTGTGAAGAGAAAAAAACATGTCACAAGTAAAAATGTTGGCATCGGTGAAGTGTCCTTAATTATAGAGAACAGAAATAAGCTTGATGAGGTATGACATGTACCAAACATGCATCTAATGTTAACAACAGGTGACAAAATATAATTTTCTGGCATATTTCATTGATAAACTTAACAACCTATAAATAGGCAAATACATAACTAAAGGTACCATGAAAATAGGCACTATCTAACATATTCAAAAATAAACTCCTATTGACTAGGTAAACTGAAACAAACTTACTGATACTCCTAAAAACTAGGACAACCCAAACGTGCAGATTATTAAATTTTCTTAACAATCCCTCCCTTAAACTGATGTTCCAGACACACATTCAGTTTAGTGAGAGTTAAGCTTTAAAACTCCATTCCTCAAATTGAAAACTTTGAAGTACAAACACTAAGTAGCCTCCTGAGCTTCTGAAATGCAAGAAAATTGAGAGGCTTGGTTAGAATATCAGCTATCTGGTCTTCACTTCTGCAGTAAGTAAGATTAATGACTCCATCATTTGTGAGATCCCTTAGAAAATGATACTTCACATCTATATGTTTGCTTCGACCATGTAAAACTGGATTTTTTTGAAAGCTTTATTGCTGAACTGTTGTCACAGTAAATCTGAGTAGGTCAATCCTCCTTAAAATGCAGCTCTTTAAGAATTTTCTTTAGCCATATAGCTTGACAAACACAAGCTGTTGCAGCAACAAATTCAGCTTCAGTGGATGATAATGTGACAATAGGTTGTTTCTTTGATGACCATGAAACAACTCATGTCCCCATCTTGAAAACATACCCAAATGTGCTTTTTTGATCATCCGAATCTCCTGCATAATCACTATCCGTAAACCCAAACAGATCTGACTTTTCTCCACTTTTGTAGAACAACCCATTGTCCTTAGTTCCTTGCAAATAACAAAAAATTCTTTTTGCAGCCAAGAGATGAATCTCTGTGGGACATCCCATGTACCTGCTAATCACACTTACAACATGCATTATAAAGGGTCTTGTTGTTGTCAAATACATTAAACTCCCCACTATTTGTTTGTAAATAGTGTCATCAACCTTCTTTCCGCCATCATCTTTGTTTAACTTCATACCAAACTCAGATGGAGTATTTACAGGATTACAATCCTTCATTTGAAACTTGTTCAAGATTTCCCGCACATACTTCTTTTGAGAAATGAAAATTCTAGTAGAAGATTGCACCACTTCAATGCCAAGAAAGTAATGCATCATGCCAAGATCAGACATCTCAAATTCAGCCATCATGGATTTCTTAAAACTTCCAAACATGGCTGTATTATTTCCAATGTAGATCAAATCATCTACATATAAGCAAACAATGAGCATTTTTCCTCCATCTTCAGTCTTTGTAAAAAGTGTATGTTCATAAGGACATTTTTGAAATCCTTCCTTCAAAAAATAAGTTTCTATACGATTATACCAAGCTCGTGGAGCTTGTTTTAACCCATATAGAGCTTTCTTTAACTTATACACTTTGTGCTCATTGCCAAGCTTTACATAACCAGGAGGTTGATCGATAAATACCTCTTCTCGTAAATCTCCATGGAGGAATGCTGATTTCACGTCCAACTGGAAGATATGCCATGAGTTTTGAGCTGCCATAGCAATCACCAATCTGATTGTATCATGCCTTGCAACATGAGCAAAGACTTCTTTATAATCAACACCAAACTCCTGCTTGTAGCCCTTAGCTACCAAGCGCGCCTTGTGTTTGTCAACCTCACCATTCTCCTTCAGCTTTGTCTTGTAAACCCACTTTACACTAATTGTCTTCTGCCCTTTTGGAAGATCACATAGCTCCCATGTGTCATTTCTTTCAATGGCTGTAATTTCAGTATCCATAGCCTTTCTCCATTTTGGTTCTTTGACAGCCACTTCAAAGACGGTAGGATCACAATCTGAAAATAGAGCAAAGTGTGTAAGTGGGTCGTTACCTTGGTCAACTCCAGTTACCTCATAATCAATCATCCATGCTGGTCTCCTTCGAACACGTTGAGGTCTTTGTGATTCAGCTGTAAGTGGGCTTTGATCAGTTGGAACTATTTGAGTGACTTCATCTTCTTGCTCCTTTTCCATAGGGTGCTGCACTTTCACCTCATCATCAAAATCAGCTGGAATACTTTCTTTAACACCATTTTGATTCCATGACCAGGTGCATTTTTCATCAAATACCACATCACGGCTGATGACAATTTTCATGGTGCTCGGATTGTATAGTTTATAAGCTTTTGACTTATCACTAACACCAAAAAAAATACATTTTTCTCCCTTGTTTTCTAACTTCCTCCTCTTCTCATCTGGAATATGGGCATAGGCAATACACCCAAAAATTCGGAAATAATCTACAGTAGGTTTCCTTCCGCTCCATGCTTCCTCTGATGTCAGATTTTTAATAGCAAGTGTAGGACTTCTGTTCAATAAATGAGTGCTCCAATTAACTACTTCGGGCCAGAAACTTTTTGGAATGCCACTTGTTGTCAAAAGACTACGCACCATATTCATAATAGTGCGGTTCTTCCTCTCGCATACACCATTTTGTTGCGGTGTATAAGCTGCTGTAAGTTGTCTCTTGATTCCATGGTTCTCACAAAAATTTGCAAATTCATGTGAGTTATATTCTCCGCCACGATCCGTGCGAAGAACTTTTATTGGGTTGCCAACTTCTTTCTCAACAAGCGCTTTATAGCTTTTAAAAGCTACAAAGGCTTCAGATTTTTCTTGCAAAAAATAAACCCAAATCCTACGACTATAATCATCAATGAAAGTAATTATATATCTTTTACCTCCATTAGAATGTGGTGTTATTGGCCCACAAATATCAGAATGAATAAGCTCCAATGTTTTCTTCGCTCTCCAAGATTTTTCTTGTGGGAATTGCTTACGGTGTTGTTTGCTAACAACACATTCTTCACAAACTTGAGAAGAAGCTGTAATTTGAGGAAGCCCCGTCACCATGCCTTTTTGTTGTAGTGTTTTCAATCCTCCAAAATTTAGATGCCCATAGCGAAAGTGCCATAGCCATGCCTCATCTTCTAATTTTGTCGAGGCACGAATGAGCTGTGTTGTGGAGATAAAGTGGGAACATACGATTCGCCGTCATGTTAACTTGAGCAATTAAGCCCAACTTTGCATCTTGAATCTGACATACTCCATCTTTGATAAAAATCTCGTATCCTTTTTCTTGTACTGACCCACACTAAGCAAGTTGGTTTTTAAATCAGGCACAAAAAGAACATTAGTGATAGTGTGGGTGGAATTTCCTTTGGTTTGGATTGTTACCTTTCCTTTTCCCATAACCGGAATTTTGGAGTTGTCACCAAACTTAACAGAGTTGCGAAAGGATTCATCCAAGTCAGAAAATGCCTCCTTCTCTCCACACATGTGGTTGCTGCAACCAGTGTCTAAATACCACATGTTTTGTTGAGTTTCTTCCTTCACGTGACACACCATCAAAAGAGACACCTCTTCTTCCTTTTCTGCAAAGTTAGTTTGATCTCCACTTCGTTTATTCAAATCAGTTTGGCATTCTGATTTATAATGACCATACCTATGACATCTGAAACATTCAACATTGGACTTGTCTGCTGACTTTGATCGATAAGTTATTGAGTGGTGGTCTCCGCGTCCTCTGCCTCTTCCTTGAAATTGACTCTCTTGATGATGATTTTGCTGTTGGTTCCCACGATCATTGTTGTTTTTGACTCCTCTATTTCGACCTCTACCTCTTCCTCGTCCTCTATCGACTCTACTAGGTATGAAGTGATTTTCTGATAAGGTCTTCAATGCTTGCTCTTCTTTTTCCTGTTGGTTAATTTTTTGTTCATGAACTAACAAGGAACTTTGCAATTCATCAATTGAAAGTTCATCAACATCATTAGCTTCTTCTATCGAACAGACAACAAAATTAAATTTTGGTGTCAAGGATCGAAGAATCTTCTCAACAACGGTGACATCTGTTGTCTTGTCTCCATGAATCCGCATCTTGTTAACAATAGCCATCATTCTTGAAAGGTAGTTGGTAACTGACTCTCCTGATTTCATTCGAAGTAATTCGAACTCTGAACGAAGTGCTTGAAGCTGTTGCCTCTTTGTTCTTGTTGTACCTTGGTATTTCTTCTTCATGGAATCCCAAATATGCTTTGCGGTGTCCTTGCACAGAATGGTTTCCAAAATTGAGCGATCAATAGCTTGGAAGAGATAATTTTTTGCTTTAAGGTCCTTTAACTTCAGCCCTTCAAGCTCTGTCTTTTGCGCATCTGTCGGCGTAACACCTGCTGCTGTTTCTGCTACTCCAGAAACAGGCGTAACACCTGTTGCTGTTTCTGCTACTCCAGAAACAACAACCGTCCAATATTCTTTGGACCTCAAGAAGTTCTCCATGAGCATGCTCCAATGGTCATAGTGACCATCAAAGCGTGGAATAAATGCTTGCACAAAGCTATTTTCAGAAGCCATGTGTGCAGAAAAAAAACTACTATTTTTCCTGTTTCTCTCCTTCACAGTATTTTTTTTCTCTCAATTTGCAGTCCCTCTCACGTAAAACCAGCTCTAGATACCACTGTTAACAACAGGTGACAAAATATAATTTTCTGGCATATTTCATTGATAAACTTAACCGCCTATAAATAGGCAAATACATAACTAAAGGTACCATGAAAATAGGCACTATCTAACATATTCAAAAATAAACTCCTATTGACTAGGTAAACTGAAACAAACTTACTGATACTCCTAAAAACTAGGACAACCCAAACGTGCAGATTATTAAATTTTCCCAACATCTAAATGGTGAGTCAATTATACTCTTGTTATATACCCATGATATGCTTATTGTTGGAAGAAAATAAGAAAAAAATTGATGAAGTCAAGAAAGCTTAAAGAAAATCATTTTCTATGAAAGGTTTAAGTGTTGTGAACAAGTTTTTGTGAACAAGTTTTTTGGAACGAAGATCATTTGATATTGTTCCAAAAGAATATTGTGGATGTCACAAGTGGACTACATAAAAAAATTCTTGAGAATTTAAACATGCATCATGCTAAGCCTATGCATGTTCCACAAAATGGTCATCTAAAACTCAACAAGACATGGTGTCTAAACAATGACCGAGAAAAAGAAGAAATGAGAAGGTGATATATTCATCCATGGTGGGTATTATTATGTACGCAATGGTAATGCTAAATTCCATACATTACATATGTTGTTAGAGTTATAATTATATTCCTATCAAACCCAATAAATGAAAATTGGAATAATGTGAAATGGACATTGAGGTATATGAGAGGAACTGTATAAAACCATATGCATACAAGCATCATTTTCTACATTGGTTTATCTTCTATTATTGAATATAAAATTAACTTATTATCATATTCAGTTGGTGTATAAGAGTGGTTGTATTCAAAATATGATATGGCACTAATATTTCATCATCCTGTAGACTTTGGCACTATGTTAAATTTTTGTACGTTATATTTTTTACAATGATTTTGAAGTCTCAAAGCATTATTTTGCTATAAATTATTATCCACTTTAACACAACATCAATATTAATTTTGCCTCTGTTTCTAGCAGGTGTATGTGTCTTACTGTAAGCATTGTGAATATGACTGAGAACTCTTATTCAACTGCATGAACCCTCTGAACAAGTCCTTGTTTGCTTATCTGATGATAAATCGGAAAACAAATGTCTTCAAAATAAACCTGGGAAAACGAGTGATGCAGTAACCTGGGAAAATGTTTGAAAGATATTGCCTTTTATTCTCTTCCTTTTATGTGTCTTATATTTAAATATTCTAATGTTGCAGGTAACAATGATAAAGATGATGATGATGTTTGTACTGACTCCCAGTTTACCATATAGTCATGGTGCATTCCCAGCATCCTCATAAAGTGCCACAAGCAAAGTCATTCTAGGTACAATACATGTCCTTGAAGTTAATGTCAATTTGTTGATGTGCCTACTATAAGTATTTGAAAGATACATTGTCATGAGTGATTTGCGTAGTATTTATTTTATATTTATTACATTATTTTAGTGAGATTGAGTGAATAGTATTGGTGAGGCATAGATCATCAATTCTAACTTTGATGAGGCAACCTCTTATTTAGTGAAACCCTATTGAGAAGATTGTAGGCATAAGGTTCTAAGTTGTTGTGGCCGAGGAGGTGGCATGCTTATAATTTGGATTTTCATGAAGCTTTTGAGTTATCCTCTAGAATGATAATTATGTGTAAAGATGTTTAGATTTTTAAAAGATAAGATTATTGTGTTTTCGTATGTTCGTATGTTCATTTGAATTCTTGCTCTTGAAAAAAATGTGTAATCACATGAATAATGTGTTTTTGTTATGTCTAGTTGATTAAGATCAAGTGGTTTGATTATGCTTATGAACTCTTTTTATGTAGTTTAATGTGAATAGATTGAAATGCTTTAGTTTATTAGGTAAAGGTGGCAAGACAATTCTTTGTAGTTTTTTTTTTTGCATTTAATAAATTTATTTATTTTAATTATATAAATATATTAGTTGGAGAATTTCCTGCGGATTCACATATGAAATTTTAATAGTAATCAAATAAATTTAATGAGTTAAAACCGTCACAATTTTATTATTAAGGCAGTTCTAGAAGTCTCGTAAATATTCAAGGCCGTTGGAGTGACAATTTTTCACTGTCACAGAGCATGGTGGTGACACAGTTTTGCAGTTGTTGATATACTATCACATCCTGAGTATTGTGGCGGTTCAAACCGTCGTAAATTTCCAGAGATAACCGCTACAACATACCAATTTTTTTGTAGTGAAAGGTGATTTGTTAGTATTCTGTCCTTAATTTGTGATTAGTCATAGACAAGTCATCACAATAATTTTAGAATATAAACAAGGAGGATGTTTATTCCAAGTTTGAATTCCTTCGTTGAATATCGACACTACTCTCAAACATACAAAATATATATTGTAAATCCAAGCGTCCACTATCAACTATTTCTTTTAAATTTTGAAGCCCACATCTTTCTCTTATAAATAGGAAACAGGGATGGAGTCAAAAAATTTAGAATGTGGGGGACATAATATATAATTTGTGTTAAATAATTTGTCTTATACAAAAGAACAAAACAATTATGCTTATGTTAAATTACTCCATCATGTCACTTTATTATATTAGTTTTGAAAAAAATTACAAACGAAAGTGTAATTTTTTATATATTAATAATATGCATATCAATTAAATTTTAAAAGTAAATATTATAATATATATAAAATATAAATTAATATTAATGATCTTTCAACAAGAGTCTAATTGCGTTAAACCAAAAAAAATGGTGCATATATCGTGTATAACATTTATGCGTTGTATAATAGATTATGCATATCATGTACTAATTATTTTTGTTTTGAAGAGTTCAATTGTAAGATAGAAAACAAATATATCGTGCGAATGTTATATATATATATATATATATATATATATATATATATATATATATATATATATATATATATATATATATATATATATATATATATATATATATATATATATATATATATATATATATATATATATATATATATATATATATATATATATATATATAATTGAAATATTAGTGGGTATAAATTGACGAAAAAAGTCTCGTGATATTTCCTTTTTATATTAAGAGTTTTTCACTAAAAAATTCACAATACGCCAAGATATTTCACATTGGAATCTTGTTAAATATGTGATTCTCCAACATGAGAAATCTTTTACTTCCGAGTTCAACTAACACTTACTAAACAAAGCACCTTCATTCTTTATTCTCTGCTGCCTTAGAAATATCTTTATTCCTCATATGAATGTCACAACATTCATTTCACCATCTCTACGGACACTTGGTCATGAACAACACAATATTAAAAAAATCGGGTGACTTTAATTCAATGAATTGTGCAATAAGCTTTGCAAACCTTGAGAACAATTCATCCATGATAGTTTCACCAAACTCATGTATTAAAAGAGACTCAAAGCAAGCTCTATGGTACTTGGCTATGAACTCTCCTCTCATTTTGCTATCAATATAATCAACGGTATCTTCTTGTAGGTTTGCATCCCAACCAATTTTAAAAGTCTTCAATGTTTGAATGATAAAAGATCCTTCGATTTCGATCATTTGGTTTACTTCTTCTATAGTAGGATGATATAAAGGCAAATTAAACAAGTCCAATTTTTCTTCTTCAACTAAACCCTACAAACAATTACAAAGGAATAGTATAAATAACAACTTAAAACAAAACTTAATTTTTATTTCATTATAAATACCCTGAAATAAAAAAAATACTATATTAATAAAAATACACAAGTTACTTAAATATATCGATAACATCTGGATTGACATTTGATAGGATAAAAACGAATATAAATATGATATTCTCAATTTTAAAATATTTATTAATATGTAAGTAAAAGAATACATAAATATTTGATATGGTCGGACACAAGTTCAAATTCACATTTACTGTATATTTTTTAAACGTTAGTCTCTTTTAAACATAAATAAAATTAAACAAAATGGTGATATGATAGAAGTAAAATTAACATAACTATATATAATATCGGATGTATAATTTATGTATAAAAGATTTAAAAAATAAAACAAAAAATGGAGAGTATTTTAAAAGTGAGAAGGTTTGTAATGACCAACTCATAAATATGTATATTTTTATGTAAAAGTGAAGAGTATTTTGAAAAATACAAATGTCATATTTTTGTATATTTTTCATATTAATAGATATTAAACATTTAAGAGAAAAATATATAAAAATATTATAAAATGAAACTAATATAACTAAAGTGAATGTACTGATTTTAACTATTTAAACTTTCAAATTGATTGATTATCAAACATATATCGATTTATCATTACCTCTTGAACCATTTCATTGAGTACCATGCCTAGTATCTCATAAGAAGTAATTTCACCATTTTTCTCTCTCCCAATTAAAGTGAGGACCATCACACCATCATTTGTTAGTTCTTCTGAGCGTGACTTTAGAAAATTGTTGAAGTCTCTTCCAAATTGCTCAACATATACATCATACACTGATGGATGGCTCATTCTTGTTATATAAATATTTTTCTTGATGAGTGGTTCTGCTTTCTTTGTCGAATATTTTGGTGCCTAATGCCATGAAAGAATGAAATGAGAAAAGTTAAATGAAAATTGACTTAAATGTCACGACTCCTAATAGAGTATTAGGAGACTGATAATATATAATGTTGAGTCTAAATTATTTTAGAAATATAAAGTAAAAAAACTTCTTTAATATGACATATTACGAAACTTGAATATATAGTGTATTCTTATTTTTTTACAACGACAAAAACGTTGTATTGAATTGAGAGATAAATATGTAGTAATTAGTTAGTTATTTATAACTGGTTACTTAGAGTGTAAAATGATGAGCTTAATTCAAGCCATGTTTGTAGGAGTTAGATAGAATCAGTTTATATAACTAACTCATTTGGTTAGATAGAAGTAGATTTTTATTGTTACTTTGTTAAGTGAAACAGTTATTTGCATAACAAGTAACAACTATCAAGGGTATGTATAACTTCTATGTTGATCAATGAATAATAATCATCTTTAACTCTCACATATACTTTCCCAATCACTCTCTTCTTCTCTTTCTCTCAACAACTATCAATAACAAATTGGTATTTAGAGCTTTGTTGATCATAGAGAACTCAAATGATTGTAAGAGATATCAATCATGGTGGGTCATGGAAACTTTGAAGCAAACTTGTCTGATCTTGATAGCGAGAATTGGAACAAATGAGTGACTCAAACAATGGTGGTTTTTGGTGAACAAGATGTTTGTGATAGGGTGGAAACAGTCGTTGAAGCTTTAATTGAAGATGAAAGTGCAACACAAAGAAAGCCACAAAATGAAGATAAGAAAAGACATTACAATGCTTTATTTGTCATTCATCAAAGTGTTGATTCAAAGGTATTTCAGAAAAATTATGGTAAGACTAGTTCTAGAGCAGCATAGGACAAACTTGAAAGATACCTTGGTTGTGATGTCAAAGTCAAGAAAGTCAAGCTACATCAATGAGAAGGAAAATTAAATTGTTTCAAATGAAAAATGATCAAAATATAGATGAGTATATCTCAAGATTGCCGACCTTAACAAATCAGATAAAGCAATGTGGTGAATCTCTCAGTGAAATGACTTCTTTCTTTGATCACATAGTGATGACCATTAAGAAACTAAGGACTCGGGTAACATGAAGATTTAATATTTGAAAAGTATTCTTGAAACTCATGAAATGAAGGAAGCTGAAAGAGAAACTAAAAAACAAGATGAACCAGCACTCCTAGAAATATTCAAGAAGTTAGAAGCAAGGGAAAAAAGATGGAAGAAGAACAAAGGAAATAACCAATTCAAAGAAAGACAAAAGGGTGGTGACAAACCTAAAACATCAAACATAAATAGTGGAGGGCTTGTCAAGAACCAAATCATGAAGAAGAGGTTTGACAAAAGAAAGGTACAATGCTACAATTGTGAGAAGATGAGATACTATGCAGATGACTATTGGCTAGGTAGTGGAAAAAGTCCAAGAATTGTGAAAAATAGGCCAAGATAACTCAAGAAAATTATGGCTTAAACTCATATCTAGTTATGCTTGGATGCAACGGATGTTGAAGTTTCAAACTCCCAATTTTGGTATCTTAACATTGGTTGCACCAATCATATGATTGGGAAGAATGATTGGTTCATTAATTTTGATGCAAGTAATAAGACCAATATCAAATTGGATGACAACAAATCCATAGTAGAAGGAATGATACATGCAGCTATACAAAGGAAGGATGTACATGCATCATTAATCAAGAATTCTTGCTTGTGCCATATATACAATACAATTTACTAAGTGTAGGGTAACTAGTGCAAAAAGGCTTGCTAGTTTTCATGGAGAATAATTTTCTAAATCTTTTTTATCATAAAAAAGAGACTAATTCTAAAATCTTGCCAATCAAGAAATATAACTTTTAAGTTATGAATCCAAAATTTAGAACTGAGGTTTGTTCCTACAACATTACATGAACATGAAACTGAGATATGATACGAGAGGTATGGCCACTTGAGCTACAAAAACCGAAGTACACCGAGTTCAAGAAGGCTGGTGATCGGAGTACCTAAAGTACAAATACCTTAAAGTTCATGCACAATATGCTTGGTGGGAAAATAACCTAGACTAGCTTTCAAGTCTAGTATACATATGAGAGTCAAAGAAGGATTAGGTGCAGTTCACTTAGACATTTTGAACCATTAGAAGTACCTTGTTATGGTAGAAACAAGTATTTCATCACCTTTATGGATGAATTCTCAAGGGTTTTATGGATTTTCCTAATCAAATCCAAAAGTGAATCCTTGTAGTTCTTTAAAGAGTTCAAAGTAATGGTAGAGAAACAAAGTGGTAAACTGGTGAAGATCTTGAGAATATATGGTGAATGAGAATACACATCAAAGGACTTTGATTTATTTTGCATAAGCCAAGGCATCATACATGAATTCACACGACCATACACTCCTCAACACAATGGCTTGACAGAAAGAAAGAACATAAGAATTCTCAATATGGCCAGAAGCATGCTGAAGCAAAAGAACCTGCCACATTAGTTTTGGGGGGGGGGTGTATTTATGGGTGCATATATCCTTAAATGATTTCCCATAGAGATATTGATGAACAAAGTTCTTGAGGAAGATTGTTTAGGAAGGAAACCTGGTGTTTATCATTTGAAGTTTTTTAGATCCCTGTGCTACAAGGATATTCCTAATGCCAAAAGAAGGAAGTTGGAGAACAAAAATAAGCTAATGATCCTTGTAGGATATCACAACATATGAGCCTATAGATTGTTTAATCCTAATACAAAATAACTTAACATTAGCAAATATGTGGTGACCTTGGAAGATGAAACATGGAATTGGAATGCTAAAGAGAATGATGCTACAATCATTTTAGTTCTTGTTCACTCTAAAACATGTGAAGTAGAGAAGATTGGCACTCAGGATATAACATAAAATGAGGTTACTAATTTGTAAGAACATGCACCAGTGCATACTAGACCACAACGAGCGAGACAACTTCACAAGAGGCTAGCTGATATTGAACTTGTCCCTGATGATGATGTGGACACTGATGGAGAAATGGTGCCTCTTGAAATGTTTGTAGATACTGAGCCAATTGATTATTAGGTAGAACTCAAGGAACATTCTTGTAAGGATCTTATGGATGAAGAACTCTCATCCATAGAAAATAAAAAGAACTAGGGAATTAATCAATTTATCTGCAGGCTAGAAGGAAATTGTAGTCAGATGGGTGTTCAAGCTCAAAGTGAATATTTAGATAAAGATTGCCAAGCAAAATGTGATACTTATTTTAAAAGGCGTCCAACAAAAATAAGGAATTAAATATGATGAAGTTTTATCACTTGTTGCAAGTCATGAAACCATCTGGTTGGTAATTACTTTGACCTGCAATAGAGGATGACCCATATTTCATCTTGATGTCAAGTCAGTTTTCCTCAATGGTCCTTTAGAGGAATAAGTATTCATAGGAAACCTCATAGTTTTGTTATCAAAGGAAAATAAGATATGTTTTGCAGACTATACAAAGCCTTATATGGCCTAAAGCAGCCACTAAGGGCATGTAATAGAAGAATTGACAAATTCTTTATTGAGGAAGGGGTCATAAAGTGTAACTCTAAACCTGGTGTCTAGATTAAAGGAAAAGAGGGGAAAAAAGCCTTTTGTTTATTTTCCTTTATATGGATGCTTTCTTGTAACAGGAAGTTGTGAGAAAGAAATTGAGCAATACAAAGGAAAGATGAAACAAGTTTTTGATATGACTGACCTAGGCAACCTTTCCTATTTTATTGGCATGGAATTCTTATCTACCTAAGGAGGAATGATCTTGCACCAAGCTAAATATTCAAGTGAAGTATGGACAAAATTCAACATCTTGGAGTGCAATACTGCAATCAGAGCCGCTGACACCAATCTCAAACTAGTAAACTTAGATAAAGAGAAGGAAGACATGGTAGATGCCACCACAATCAAGATTTTGGTAGTATCATTGATATGCCTATGCCAAAGCAGGCCAAATATAAGCCACTCAATTGGACTGGTAAGCAGGTTCATGAGCAGTCTTCTCAAACAATACTTCATTGCTGCAAAGAGCATAATGAGGTTGATCAGTGCATTTTGATACACCTTCTTCTACTATTGTACTTAGGAAAATATATAGTTTTTTATATTATTTTTATTATTTTAGTGTGTTTTAATATTTAAGTTTATTTTTGACTTTATTTTATTTTCGTACTATATTTTCAGCATAAATAGTTATTTGGTATCTTGTCACTATTCAGATTATAACTTGGGCTATAGGAGTCGGATTGATGCGTTCTAATACGCGTTGGAAAGCTAAGAGAAAGAGCTAAAAGTTTCAACTTGAAGTCAAAAGTTGATTCTAAGTGAAGGAGGGTCGAATAATACGTTGAAGTTCCAGACTTAATTAAAATAGTTAGTTTAAACCAATTTTTATAATTTTCGGGTCGGATCCTATAAGGGTCCGAATTTACCTTTTATTATATTAGGTCTTTCACTAATATAGAAATACAATTCTGAATTTTAATGAGACAATATTGCTTAGAAGATTTCATGGAGAGCTAATTCCCAAAGAGTTGATCTGTTGTATTCGAATTCCACTTTGAGGTTTTTATTAATTTCAGTTTAATTTCAATTTCTTTTCAATTCTTCCTATAAACTCGTTTGCTTAATTCGACTACTTTCGTTTGCTTAATTCGATTGTTTCTTATAAGATAAAGTTGATTAAATTTGATTGTTTATATGATCCTTAACTATAATCACGTTAGCGTAGCGTTTTCGTTATCGTGTTTGATTAAGTCGTGTTTGCTTAGTTTGCGTCTGCTTAAATCTGTTTGCTTAATTCGGAAATTAGGAACATACATCATATAATACCAATTTGCGCTTGTCAGTGGGTATTGTAATCGAATGGGATTGAATCCGCTAGGGAATTGAAATTATAAGAATCGATGATAAGTCGGAAATCGATACAATAGATTAGCTTATTTATCATTTTTACTTTTACCTTTAATCATCGATTTAAGTTTTGAACCTTAAAAACCCCCTTATTTTCATTCGTTTGGTTATAACATTCAAGAGTCCTTGTGATACGATATTTGAGTGTCGCTTCCGTTTTACTACACTTTTAAACTCGTTTTTGACCCGTGTGCGACAGCGAATCAAATTGGCGCCGTTGTCGGGGACTCTTGTAGATCTTAACCATTATTATAGTCTAATCATTATTATAGTTTTAGGCGTTGTGTTTTAGCATTTTTTTCCCTAACTTTCTTGCGTACTGGTCTTTTTGCGGTTTAGGATAAAAGAAAATCTGTTTTTAAGAAAATCGTCTCAGATTTTTCCGATTCTTTGTCGATTCATTAGGAAAAAATCAAGGATCGAAAGCCTCTATTTGGAGACTAAATAGTGGAGGCCGCCCTAAAAAATCGAAATTCCCTATTTTTCTATTTTTTATGATTTATTTTCTGTTTTGGTAGTTTCAGAAAATTCTGCAAAAATTCTCAAAATTCGTAATTGACGTTATTAGATTAATTTTCGTGTTTTGTATTTTTTTATATTTTTTTAATCATTTTTTTCGTATTTCAATTGTTTTTACTTAATAGGGACATTGTCGATATTTTTCTATTTGTTGCTGCGTTGTTGAATTAGTTGTATTTTCTCATTGTTTGTTGATTTTTTTTTCTTTTCTATTGAGTTTAACATGGCTGACCAAAGAACCCTCAGAGAACTTGTTGCCCATGATGTTGATTATAATGCTTTGTGTATTGAATATCCTGTTGCTGCCAAATTATTGATTGGGAACATGTCATTTAACTCCCAACAGTTCACAACAAGGGATAATTTTATGGTCCAAGCAAAAAGCGTGAATGATATTCAGGTTTCTTCTTCCAACAAGACTCTAGAAACCATAATTGATGAACTTACCTCTTTAGTGAAACAATTGATGTTACCCATTCCACCACCACCACCATATAACCCTCCACAAGTAACCACCTCTTCACGTTCTGAACCTTCACTAGAGGAACTTGTCAAGCAAATGGTTGTAAATAGTCTCCAGTTTCAGCAGCGAACAAATTATAGTATTCAGACATTGCAAACACAAATTGGACAACTTGATACTTCTATGAATGTCATGCAAAAAGCTCAAGGATCGAACCAACTACCTGTCCAAACAGTAGTGAATCTAAAAAGCTCTAATGTGACTGCAATTTCCTTGAGATCCAAAAAAGTTACAGAACCAGCAAAAAAAAAATTGTTAGTGTAACACCTGAAAATAAACTTGAATCTTCTATTGATGTTAAGGTTGAAAAAAAGTATGTATCATCAATCCTTTTCCCAGAAAGAGTACTGAAAAATAAGAAGATTGACGAGGAAGAGCATTCTGTTTTTCAAATAGAGTTGCTTTCTGAAGTTGTTGATGAAGCTTATTCTGATTTGTTTTCAGCTGATTTTCCAACTTTATCTGGTTTTGATGATATTTACTCATGTGATGATTGTACTAACACTAACATTTGTGTTTTTTGTGCTGAGATTGATGCTGCCTTGCAGGGTGATAGTGTAAATGAAGTTGTTTATGTAGTTGAAGCTCTTGACATTCCGGCTGCCCCAAACATATCATCCATTGAACAACCACATTCTGTAGAGCCTAATCCACTTCCCAATGATTCATATTATTCATCAAAGCTTCAACTTAAGCAAAAACATAAGAAGTGAATTGGATGGACCATGGCTGACACTTGTGATATTAGCCCATCCATATATATGCATAGGATCTCACTTAAAGATGAAATAAAAGTAGTGAGACAGCCCCGTAATCCTTTGATTCTTGATGTTATGAAAAAGGAGATCACTTTCACGTGCCCATTCAATACTTTTATTTATCGAAGATTCTTCTTCGATCCTGGAATAAAAGGCGAAGACACTAATCAAAATTTCAAGTTCAATGAACACTACCCAAAGTTACTCCATAAGAACCCGACTTTGGAAGGAGATACTGTAGAAGATCTCTCTTTAGGAAAGGCTGCTTATGTAATCACTTATCCGCCTTGACTCCTCGGGTGTGTTTTTTCCTTTCTCTCACTCTTATTTTATATTTATGCTCTTTCGTTGAGGACAATGTATGTTTTAAGTGTAGGGGAGGGAACCATTTATTTGTTTTGTTTTCAGTTTTTCTCTGTTTTGTTTTTTGTTTGCTTTCTTAAAAAAAATTGCATGCTTTTTCCTTTGGTTTTTGAGTTACAATTATGAGCATTTTTCTTAGTTCTCTTGACTAAAGTCTTGTGGTGTGATGTGAAAAATTTCCTGTGCACTTTTAGTATGATAGGTAGGACTAAACTCTGAATTGTATATCATTTGTGGTAGATCAATTAACCTTGTGAGCTTTGAGTCTTATATGGATGACATACAAAAATCCATCTCTTTCTTTCTTATGTGATTCACTCATGTCTGTTAGTCTCTAGAACTTGAATTGACTCTTGTTGATGTTGTTATTTACTTGTGCACACTGATATGATAAAGACAGATTTGTTTTTTTAGCCAGTTAACCAAAAAGTCAATCCTGAAATAATTTCATCCCTTGTTTGAAACCCCCTTGAGTCTATTATCATTTTTTTGTTTAAAACTCATTACAAGCTGAGAAGTGAAAAACAATGTTATCACCCTATTCAAAGGGTTGGAAGAGTCTTGTTTGGAGTTGTGTGAAGTTGAATAAGTATGTTTCTAATATTTCAGAAGTTGGCAGAAAAAGAAAAGAAAAATAGAAAAAGAAAATTAAAAAAAAATGAATGAAAAAAATATATAGAAGGATGTATACATGTCAATACATACTCCTTATGAAATAAAAGAGAAAAGAGAAAAAAATATGAATGAAAAAAATTACTATAGAGTTGTTGAAGTGAATGAAATATTTTGTAAATTCAACTCTCGCAGTTTCTTTCAAGTCTCTTTTGTCTCTTTGAATTTTAGCCTAATACCCTTTAGGATTTATCTCACCCTTACCTTGGCCGCGTTACAACCAAATAAAAGTCCTTTTGATCTTTGTGTGCATGAATTTCAATTGTGGATGTTAGAGTCTTTTCAAGCTTATGGTAGTACTAACTTTCATGTTGTGCTTTGAGTGTAAACAGTTAACCTAAACACTTTAGAGTTGAGTGAATTTTATCTTGTGAGGATCTTACTACTTTTGGATGTACTCTTTGGTAATCTATTTTCCTATCTTCTTTGAATGTCACAAGAAGTTGCTCACTAACATCATATTCTTGAAGTTTAGACTTAGAATTCTGCTTGTATCTTGTATCTTGATAACCTTTGGAATTGCATGTTTTGTTTGTTCTTGTTTTTTCTGTTTTGAGTTTTGAATTTATAATTTTACTCGGAGTGCAAAAGTTCAAGTGTGGGGGAATTTGATCAGTGCATTTTGATACACCTTCTTCTACTATTGTACTTAGGCAAATCTATAGTTTTTTATATTATTTTTTATTATTTTAGTGTGTTTTAATATTTAAGTTTATTTTTGACTTTATTTTATTTTCGTACTATATTTTCAGCATAAATAGTTATTTGGTATCTTGTCACTATTCAGATTATAAATTGTGTTATAGGAGTCAGATTGATGCATTCTAATATGCGTTAGAAAGCTAAGAGAAAGAGCTAAAAGTTTAAAGTTGAAGTCAAAAGCTGATTCTAAGTGAAGGAGGGTCGAATAATACGTTGAAGTTCCAGACTTAATTAAAATAGTTAGTTTGGACCAATTTTTGTAATTTTCGGGTCGGATCCTATAAGGGTCCGAATTTACCTTTTATTATATTAGGTCTTTCACTACTATAGAAATCCAATTCTGAATTTTGATGAGACAATATTGCTTAGAAGATTTCATGGAGAGCTAATTCCCAAATAGTTGATCTGTTGTATCCGAATTCCACTTTGTGGTTTTTATTAATTTCAGTTTAATTTCAATTTCTTTTCAATTCTTCCTATAAACTCGTTTGCTTAATTCGACTACTTTCGTTTGCTTAATTCGATTGTTTCTTATAGGATATAGTTGATTAAATTTGATTGTTTGTATGATCATTAACTATAATCACGTTAGCGTAGCTTTTTCGTTATCGTGTTTGATTAAGTCGCGTTTGCTTAAATCAGTTTGCTTAATTCGGAAATTAGGATCATACATTATATAATACCAATTTGCGCCTGTCAGTGGGTATTGTAATCGAATGGGTTTGAATCCGCTAGGGAATTGAAATTATAAGAATCGATGATAAGTTGGAAATCCATACAATAGATTAGCTTATTTATCAATTTTGCTTTTACCTTTAATCATCGATTTAATTTTTGAACCTTAAAAACCCCCTTATTTTCATTCGTTTGGTTATAACATTCAAGAGTCCTTGTGATACGATATTCGAGTGTCGCTTCCGTTTTACTACACTTTTAAACTCGTTTTGACCCGTGTGCGACAGCGGATCAGAGGTACATAAGTGGTACACTACAATGCATTCTCCTTTTTCCACTAGGAAAAGAACACAAAGAGCTTGAATTAGTTGGCTTCTCTAATGTTGTCTTGTGTGATGAAAAGACTGACAGAAGAAGTACAACTAGCTACCTTTTCAAATTCTTTTGAGCACCTATGTCATGGTGCTCAAAGAAGAAATCATTGATTACGTCGTCTAGTTGTGAGGCTGAGTATGTTGTAGGTGTTGCTGCAGCATGTCAAGTCAATTGACTTCAATCCTTATTGAATAACTTGAGGATCCAGTTAGAAAAGTCAATCAAGTTGATGATAGACAACAAATCAGCCATCCATCTAGCCCGAAATTCCATTGCACGTGGAAATAGAAAACATATAAGGACTGGGTTTTATTTTCTTAGAGACCAAGTCACAAAGAGTAAACTTGAAGTGATGTAATGTCCAACCAAAGAAACCAAAGAACAAGTGGATGATTTTTCACCAAAGCCGTTAAAAGATTAAAATTCACAAAATTGAGAATGGAACTCGGAGTCATAGCATTTTATAGCTTAAATTAAGAAGAGAGGATGAGTTTAATTCAAGTCATGTTAGTAGGAGTTAGTTAGAATCAATTTGTATAACCAACTCATTTGGTTAGATAGAAGTAGATTTTATTGTTAGTTTGTTAAGTAACGCAGTTACTTGCTGAACAAATAAAAACTTCCAAGTGTATATAAAACTCCAATGTGGATCAATGAATAAATCATCTTTAAATCTCACATTCCCTCGGTTATTATTTCCAACACAAAAATTGTTGTATTATTTTCTTCAAGAATCAATCAATTTATCATCAAAATCTACCACGACTTTCTCATTTTTTTTTCTTTTAATTTCATCCATGTCTTCCTTTCTTAGAGTAAAATTTCTTTTGCAATAATAAGTTTGTTTTCATTGCTTTAATTGTTTTTCTATATCATCCACTCAAATTGATCTATAATCGTTGATTTAAAACTAATTGGTTGATGCTACTTACTTGTGATAGCCAATGAACACAATAAGAAGAATGGAAAATGTTGATGTAATTATTGGGGAACAATCTTCCATAGAAGCTCCCTGGTGTTGCATGTATGAAACATCCTCCAGCATTGTGTCCTCTTTCTTTTTGTATGCTTTGATGGAACTCAGGTAGTAATCTCAAGATAGTATTGAAATCATTTTCATATAAATCATTGAGGTAAATTTGGAACGTTGTTGGTGACCCATGGTTTAAGCTTAAGCTAATTTTATCAATCACGTTAATGATATTTGAGACGACCATAAGTGCATTTGGTCCGGAAGAACAACCCAAATCGACTACTTTCCAACAACTATTAAAAGTTGTTTTTGGTATCATCAGTCTCATGTTCTCATCAAGTAAGGCTTTCACTTTCATTATTGCTTTTTTCTGCACAAAATTTATTTTGTATTATTATAGCACTTAGTATATTGAATGATCACGATTGGTTACATAAAGAAGAGTGCTCACAATTACATAAACTAATCTATAATAATAATAATATAAAAAAACAAAATATAATCTCTTACACCACTCTTAGTATTATTATGTCAAATGTGTTCTAAATTATCAAATTTAATGTTGTGGTTAGGCTGTAACAAAAGAAAAAGAGAAGATAATACCGGAATTAAGGAATTTTTAACATAGCTTGCTTCTCCTTCACCACTCTTCATACGAAGAACACGATCCATTGCCATGTGATATAACTGAATTATGTAATAATGACTAGACATGTCGTACATATTTATAGAAGGTAGCCACTATTTAATTTTAATAAAATGAATGGGTCAGAAGAATAAGAACCACAGCTAATATGATATCTTTTTCATATTGCTACACTATTAATTTCTCTCACTATATGATATTTTATTATTATTATTATTATTATTATTATTATTATTATTATTATTATTATTATTATTATTATTATTATTAAGAATATTTAAGATAAATGTTTAAATTGAAAAAATAAATTATGTTGATATATATACTAGACGGTAAATTTTATTAAATTATTATTCTAGATAAATAATTAAATTGAAAAAATAAATTATGTTGGAATGATTTTTATTTAATATTCAATTCATTCATAAATGTCTAAAAATTGTAAATTTATAGCAATTTCACTAACAAAAATTGTAGAACAAATAAGTTTGAAAATGTTAATGTTAACTATAAAAAATAAGACTCGAGGAATTTGTATAAAATAAATCAACTACTTCTAATTAAATAAGACAATTAAAACAAAAAAAATATTGCTTATACCTAAAAAAATCAGGAATATTAGGTACAAATATTATATAAGTAGAAAAATAAAAAAAAATAAAAAAACATATAATAATATATTGAATTAATTAAATAAATAAATATATTACTTATACCTAAAATAATGATGGCATAATACGTACAAAATTTATATAACTAAAAAATAGAAATAAACAATAAAAAACATATAATAATTAATAAATTAATTAAAAAATAAAAATATTGCTTATATCTAAAAAATATCATTGCATAATACATACAAAAATTATATAAGGAGAAAAATAGAAACAAACAATAAAAAAAACATATCACAATATATTAAATTAATGAAATAGAAAAATTAAACAACATAGTCTTATTTAATTATTTCATCAATGGTATGGTTATACATGCAAAATAAAAAATATAATAAAAAAAATTAAACAACCTAATATCCTTTTTATGTGTAATCACGGGCTCAATTAAACGGGAGGCTCAATTCTAATTTAAAAGTAGGTTAAAAAAATATAATAATTAAAAATGACACATTAAAAATATAATTATATATTAATAAAAAAATTTAATTATAATTATTTTGATTTTGATCAATCTCATTTTTTTTAATGTATTGAGCTTTTATCATAACATTTTTTAAAATTAATTTATTTGTTATAATACTATTATATATTTATTATTAATATTAATATAGAAAAATTGAACATTTCAAAATTTTGGAGTCTTCGTCATCATAAAATGAATCTATTTTGAATTAAAAATTTATGGAAGATACAAACCAATCTATCTACATCATCATTGATATATGATCACAATTAATCTAAGCACAAATACAATCACTTACAAATTAGCTAAATAAAGACACCACCAACATGGACGTTGCATGTAGAAATTATATAAATAACTATGAGTTAATGAATTAGTGGAGTTATAGAAAAATGACTAACCGAAGTTTTTGAATAAGAGTTAATAGATTAGTGGATTAGTGGAGCAACATGAGTTAATTTAATTAATAATAATTAATTTAAAAAATAATTATAAAAAGTTAGTGGGAAAATGACTAATAATAATGAATAAATAAACATAAAAATTAAAAATTAAAAAATTATCTTCAATTTTGACGTCAATTTTATTAAATAAGTTAACACCTTATATATATATATAATATATAATATATATATATATAATATATATTATAATATATATAATATAATATATATATATATATATATATATATATATAATATATATATATATATATATATATATACACTCATGTCTAATTTATTAAATATGTTAAATTTCAAATAAAAAAAAGGTGAGACTGAAGTATTAAAGAGTAAAAGGCATATAAGGATATGTAAGCCACAAATAAAGAAAAACGACAACTACTTAAAAACAACAACCACCCCAAACACATGTAAAGAACAACCACACAAAATTACTACCATTAGGTCACAAAAAATCAAGCAAAAGGCAACA